>NC_056729.1:1324857280-1324917280 GCF_019279795.1 Protopterus annectens
CATCCTCTGTAAATGAGACAGCAACAAAAAGTATGTAACAAGATAAGTAACCAATATCAGAACATTTCAAACAGTCGAATAAGTTTTTGAAAATAGTGCAGTTTCAACTAACTATATCAGAAGCAAATTCCCTTATCAGAGTACCAAGAAGTAAAGACTGCTACACTTGCACATTTAAAGAGGACAAAAGAAAAGAAGTTATATATGAGCAAAAGTATTAGTATTTGTATAACATGTCTAAATGTCAACAAGCTGAACAAGGCAGGGCTACATTCTGAGAGATAACAGGAGTCAAAACTACCTACCCTACCCCCAATTCCCACCCACCCCCAGGGGTCCTACCTTTATCTGTAATAGGGACACACCCCTTTAAACCTCCTATCCAATCAAATCACTACATAACTCTCTGAGTTCATTACACCTTCTCTTCTCATAATTACTCCACCTCCCCTCTCTTAAACACTACTTATACCACATTATATCCCTACCTCCTTCCCCACCCTCTTTAACTTCTTATTTCTCTCTTTAAACTTTACTTCATCTCTCTTCTTCTCTGCATAACTACTTTGATACCACTATGCCCACACTAACTATACCTGCTTCACTAAGACTACTCATCTTTTTACTATTGTTATCATCTCTTGTAACTCCCTACATCATAACTTCTTACGAATACTCACAGACTCTCTCTACACCACTGCCCTCTAAAGGTACCTCCACATTGACAACATCTTCATCTTCATCCTATTTCCATTCACCCTCTCAGTCCATCTACCTTCTAGCCAAATATCACAGATTAGTACACTTCAAATTCAGAAAAACCTATACCAAAAAAACAAATGACATTCACTATAATCTTATACCAAAGATATATCCTACTCTTCTCCACTTACTACAAGATGGTGATATTCACCCCAATCCTGGTCCACATCATACTACAACCATCATAGAACAAAACCTAACTAAACCTTTATCCCTCTCTTACTCTAAACCTTCAAACTCTTTGTCTATTGCCCATCTTAATGTACGTAGTATCTGTAACAAAATTACTCAACTCCATGCCCTTCTTGAAACTGAGAAATTTGATATTTTATGCCTATCAGAAACTTGGTTAAAACCCTCAGTTAAAGACATCGAAATTACCCCACCTGGTTATAGCATTATTAGGCTTGATCGCACTAATAGGAAAGGAGGCGGTGTAGCCATCCTGCATAAAGCAAAACTTAAACTGATTCCTCTAGACCTAACTCTTACTCAAAATAACTCTGCTGAAGTAATTAGCTCTAAAATACAAATTAATACCAATAAAGCCATTAACATCATCTGTGCATATCTCCCCCCTGGAAATAACATCAATACCCTTGAAGATATACTCTACCAACTCTCTATCAAACTTCCACAAGAAACACTAGTCCTTGGTGACTTTAATATAGATTGGCATTCCTGTAACAATGCTTACCCTACCTCACATATCAACCTCTTTGGCTTCAAACAACTTATCAATACTCCCACTAGAACCAATAAAATAAACAATAAAGCTTCTACCTTAGACTGGATCCTCACTAATACCCCCCTGCAAACCTACCAAACAGGTATTCTTCCCGACGACCTTAGTGACCACTCTCTAACCTATATAATTAGAAGCAAAACCAACTTAACCTTACCCACAACCTTTAGAACCCTTCATTCAAAGAAACATTTTAACCCTGATCAGTTTCAGGCTGAACTTTTCCAATGTCATTGGGCCCCACTAAAACATCTCCCACTCAACAAAGCAGTGGAACACTTCAACTCAACATTCTTAGCAATTCTTAATCAACACGCCCCAAGTCGAACCATTAGAACTAAAACTAAAACTGCTCCCTGGCTAACCACAAATACTAAGCATAAAATCACCCTCAGAAATAAATCTTGGCATAAATGGCGCTCCACCAAAAGTCAAATAGACCACCAAAAGTTTAGAGAGCTTAGAAACAATACAAAGAAAGCTATTCTTACAGACAAAAAGAACTATTACTTTCAACTTCAAAAACTACCAAAAAGGAACCCAAAAAATTCTGGTCCAGCATCAACAGTCTGTTGACCCCTGGGCAAATTATTACACCCAACCCTCAGGATTCTGACCCTGATAATCCCACACTAACAGCCAATAACTTTAATTCCTTCTTCACCAATTCTATACAAATTCTAGCCAACCAACTATCTCCTGATACTTCTCAACTACCTCCAAATACCTTAATAAATACCATTCCTCCTTCAACTACAACCTGTATCTACCTCCTATATACAATCTCTTATCCAAAAACTTAAACCTACCACCCCTTCCGCCGATAAGCTTCCTGCTGAATTCCTACAACTAGCAGCAAAAGCCATTGCTTACCCTGTCTCTATCTTAATAAACAGATCAATAAAAGAAAGTAATGTCCCAGCAATCTGGAAAGTATCACATATCATTCCCCTCCATAAAGGAGGCAAATCTTACGACTTCTCCAACTATCGTCCCATAGCACTTCTATCCCCCTTAGCTAAAATCATGGAAAAATGCATACATAAACAACTACTCAACCACCTCCTCAATAATAGCCTTCTGGCAGACACTCAACATGGTTTCAGACCCGCTCACAGTACTACCACAGCTCTTCTCTCCTTCACCAACACAATAAACCTAAACCGTAATAACAATAATCTTACATCTTCTCTCTTCATAGACCTATCAAAAGCCTTTGATATGGTAAATCATACACTTCTTCTGCACACACTAAAATCTATTGCCCTGGAGCCCTCTTCCCTAACCTGGTTTTCTTCCTATCTTGACAATCGTCAGCAAGCCGTACTCTGGAAAAATTCTCTCTCTGCTCTCCTCCCTATCTCGTTAGGAGTTCCACAAGGGTCTATCCTAGGCCCACTTTTATTTTCCATCTTTATTAATGACCTTCAGTCATCTATTCCTAATACTACCTGCATACAATATGCAGATGATTCCACTATAATTTGCACTGCCTCTTCTCAAACAGAACTCCAGTTTCAAACACAATCAGCCTTCTCAACTGTTGAACAGTGGTTCTCCAATCGCTGTCTACTCCTTAACCCCAAAAAAACTAAATTATTACTCTTCTCACCTACCCGTAAATCGACTTTGTTAAACTTCTGTATTACTGCATCTGATAACACCATTATTTCTCCTGACTCCTCAACTAAACTTCTTGGTGTTACTATTGATAATTATCTTAACTTTGATTGTCACATCAACAACACAATAAAAGCCCTTAACAAAAGATTGGATCCCTATACAGAATAAAGTCCTTCCTCACACCTGAAACTAAGATAACCCTAGCCCAAACACATCTTATTTCTACCCTTTTGTATGCATCTCCTATTTACACTAATCTATCTAAAAGCAACCTTAAGAAACTCACTACATCTTACCACAATATTGCCCGCTTTGCCACCACATCACAATTCAGAGCTCACCACTGTCTAAACCTACAACAACTACACTGGCTGGAATTCCCTAATAAACTTATTTTTCAACAACTCTTAATTGCACACAAAATTCTATACCAACCTTCTAAAACACCAGCTCTTTCCAAACTCTTGACTCCTATATCAACCTGAAACAACTACGTTCCTCTGACAAATTACTTGTTAATATTACCAAAACTATGAACTCTGCAGGCAACTGCCTTTTTTCTAACTCAGTAGGTAAAGTATGGAATAATCTTCCATCTGATCTGTCCTCTTTGCATACTCTCCCACTCTTTAAAAAACAACTTTTAATACATCTTAACAAATTCTGGCTTTGCTCTTGTACCAACCCAGACTAGCCTGTTGGCATCCTTAACTCTATCATAAACTTTTCTTATCCACTTGGATTTTATCTTCTTCTTCAACTGATATATTACCCCTATTTATTGTAAATATTACATATCTAAAAAAAAATGATCTCATACCTTATTATATTATTTTTGCTAGGATTGTTCTGAATTAATTAAAATCTATAATATTTGTATGTTCATTTTTCCTTTGTATAATCACACTTGTACTATGTCTTCTTATGTATTTCCAATATTGTATCTAACCTGAGGAGCTTTTCTCCCCGGGCCTCCACTGAAAATGGACATTAATCCAGCTGGACTAGCCCGGTCAACAAATGTAAAATAAATAAAATAAATAAAAAATAATAAATAAATAAAAAGGGACATGGGGAAAACATTATGTGTAGACAAGAATTATATAAAATCTGCACCATTTTAGATACAGATGATAACTCTTCAAAATCAGAAAAAGATAAACCTGTTAACACTTTTTTTTAGCATGAGACATGACAGTAGCAGTGCTTTCAGGTGTTACAGAAACATGGTTCGAGGCTGCAGAAAGCACCCCACCAGTGCAAGGCTTCAATGGCTGTTACACATTCAGACCACCCTTGGAAAAGGAAAAAAAAATAATAGGAGGATGTGTTTCCATTTACATCAAAAAATCACACTTTTACATTAGTCAAGCAGGATGACTCACTTGAACTACTCCATGTCCAGCTGACCATAGGCAAAATCCTCCGCCATACCATCGCTAGCTACAGGTCACCAGCCATGAGCCATGAAAACCACTCCACATACCCAAAGGTACTAAAATCACATATCATGCAACCTAACACACTACTCATGGATGATTTTAACTATCCCTCCATAAACTGGGAAACATACATGACCACTAACATGCAGGCTCAGAGACTCCTGGATGTTGTCAATGCAAATGGTCTGGAGCAGCTGGTTTGCACTCCCACTAGGGACTCAAATATCCTTGACATACGTAGTGTGAGACAGATGCCTGGTGTCAAAGCCATGGCCTCAAGCTCAATGCCAAAAAGTGCATTGTCATCCCCTTTGGTAAAAACTCTGTACCCATGAACTACAACATAGGCGGTAGTATACTTAACACCGAAAGTGTGATAAGAGACCTTGGGACACAGGTGGACAGTAGTCTCTCCTTTGATAATCACATTGCCACAGTAGTCAGGAAATACTTCTACATGGCACACCTCATCACAAAAGGTTTCTCATCCAGAAAAAAAGAGGTCATTGTTCCCCTCTACTCATCACTCATTAGACCCATTATAGAGTACAATGCCCCTTTTGGTATGTACCTCACAAGACATCTAGAACAACTGGAAAGGCCACAAAAATACCTCACAAAGAGGATTACCGGCCTCAAACAGATGCCCTATGCAGGCCACCTCAAAAAACTCCAGCTTTACTCCGTCACATATTGCCTACTCAGAGGTGATCTCTGCCTAACATACAAAGCTATGTCAAACCCAGAGCTGTTGGACATGCTCCACTTAAAGAAATCCCAATCCCTCCAAGCTACATACTCTAGAGACCTAAACCTTGTCACCACAATAAATAGAACATGCCAGAGGGATAGATTCCTGTCCCAGAGACTTCCCATACTCTGGAATAAACTACCTATCTATATCAAACAAAGCTCCTCATTAGCACTCTTCAAGAAAAATCTTGATGATTGGATGGGAAATAGGAAATTCACCCCGGGGATCACTTCTGTGGCTCTGCTCGACAGTGACACAGGAAAATTATTTTCTTGGGTGGCAAAAGCCAGGGTGCCTTTTTGGCTGGGCTTGTATAGGCCCTAAGGCCAATATTTTAGTACCTACCTATGAACCTATGAACCTAGGTTGCACCCCCCCCCCCATTGTAATGTTGGTCTCCTTTGAAATAAATGTAATGGTAGAACCCCCATTAAACCCTGAAACCATAAAGAATGTTTCCCCTAAGGCAAATTACCTTCTATTAAGTGATAGCATAGGTAATTTATTTTAAAGCTCTCCTAACCACAAAAACATGGTGGTCTATGCAGAAGTATACATGAATGCCCTGTACAACCATTTAAACAACTGCATAGAAATGGTAGCACCTGTCCAAACT
The DNA here is from genome assembly GCF_019279795.1 of Protopterus annectens. Classification (NCBI taxonomy): domain Eukaryota; kingdom Metazoa; phylum Chordata; order Ceratodontiformes; family Protopteridae; genus Protopterus; species Protopterus annectens. Next base: position 1,324,863,223 of record NC_056729.1, read on the forward strand.
AAACCTAGATCTATAAATACTGTTTATGGCGGGAAAAATGAGTAAAATCAGCATTTAAAGACATATACTAGTCCATAAAACATTTTGTGTGGAGTAGAATTGTTTTTAAAAATGTTTTATGGACTAGTATATGTCTTTAAATGCTAAACCTAGATCTAGCTGGAAAAACAAGTCACCCTGGTGGACACCTGGCATAAAGAGAGTATACAGTAGAAGGAAGACATTTGTGTCTAGAAGTACGTAGGATGGTGCACAACAGAATCAAAAATCCTTCATTAATCCCAACAGGCAAATCAGGGAACTAGTCAAGTCTTCAAAAGCTAGATATGAGATTAAAATAGCCTCCCAAGCAAAGGAGAACCACAAAGGATTTTTTTAGTTTTATGCCCGAAATCTTAAGGGAAACACTCAACAATGTGCTGATCTGACTAAAGAAGATACTACCTATATTCAGCCAGAAGTAATAGCAAATCTGCTAGCCGATAAATTCAGCTCAGATTTTATCCCTTCATCACCTACAGTCACTCCCCACGAAATACCCCCTACCTTTACTTTGCCTGTTATAACAAAAGAACAGGTCTTCACTGCACTCCCTAAAGCTAGAAACACAGCATCAATGGGCCCTGACAGAACATCAGGGCACCTATTAAACAGCTTGAATCATGACTTAGCAGACCCACTTTGATCTCTATTTAACCACAGTCTCCAGACAGGCTTTGTCCAAGTAGAGTGGAGGACAGTAACAGTCTTCCCAAGAGGGAACCATCAATGGATCCAGTAAACTGCAAGTAACTATAACTCTAACTACCATCATTTGCAAGGTTATGGAAAAGATAATCATGGACCTAATTAACAATGACATAGGAAATCTCCAAACTCTAGACCTGACCCAGTTTGGGATCATCAAGGGCAGATCCTATCTGCTCAATCTGGTGGACACACAAAGGTCATGGATGAGGGTAAGACATTGAATACCACTTACCTTGACCTCGCCAAGGTATTTGGCACAATACCCCACTTAGGTATTAAAGATAAACACACAAAATTGGACATACATCTCTGCATCATGAAATGGATAGCCAAATGGCTCATAGATATGACACATTGTTAGAATGAAGGAAACCACATCCAGCAAGAGGACAGTCACCAGTGGAATACAATGGGGGCTCTGTGCTGGACCCACCTCCTGTTTCAGCTATACTTCTCAGATGTCAAGGCAAATGTATATCACCTTTGGCTGACCAAGTTTGCTGATGACTGCAAGTTGGGGGCAATCACTGACTCTGCAAACACTGTTGATATCCTACAGAAAGGTCTAATGCAGACTAATGATTGATGTCAGAGCCATAGAGTTAAACTAAATGTGAAGAAGTGTATAATAATATCCTTTGGGAAATGAAATATCCCTGCAAATTACAACATTGATAGCACCCCCCCCTCCCAAGAGTGGACCCATTGGTGAGAGATCTGGGTATTCAGATAGTAATCTGAAGTTTGACCACCATGTGTCTATGGTGGCGAGGAAATCCTTCTATGTGTCTCAGCTTATAAGTAAGGGCATGGCGTCCAAATCTAAGGATGTCATAATACCACTGTACTCAGCCCTCATCAGACCAATAATTGAGTACAATGCACCCTTTGGTATGTACCTCGCCAGGCACATGCAGTAGTTGGAGTGTCCTCAGAGGTTTTTACCCCAAAAAATACAGGCTATAACCAGCATGTCATATGCAGGCCAATTAAAAACCCTATCACTGTATTAATATTCCTTCTGATTACTGTAGTGTGGTCTGTGGCTTACCCACAAGGCAGTCAATGACCTATCCCTGATGGAAATGTTGCATATTCGCAAAACTAACTGTACAAGGGTTATGCATTCCAATGATTTAAACCTGATCTCTGACATAAACAGATCACTCTGGAGAGACAAATATGAGTCCCAGAGATTGCCCTTCCTCTGGAATAGGCTTCCTTTTCATGTGTAGCAGAGCCCTTCCCTGACCACCTTCAAGCACAGTCTGAACCAATAGATGGGAAATCACAAATTCACTCCTAGGGTGGTGCCCATGTCCCTTATGGACTGAGGCGGTCTGTAAAATTTTCAAAACTCCACTTGCTAACCCTTGATATCTTTCCCCTAGGCATAGCAAATTAGGTGAAATTTGGGTAAAACTGGTTAGGCTTGTAAGGGCTTGTAATCTCCTATGAACCTGTGAACAAATCTGCTATGTACTGTTACAGTGAGATATAAGGGAAGGGACATTCCTTCACTTTCAATGGTCTTTGAAATATCTTTCCTCAATGTCCACATAAACAATTTATTTAAATTAGGGCAGTATTTAAAAACTGTACCTAATTTTTCCTTACTTATTGTCTATGTGACAGCAGAACTCACTAAGTGTTATTTTTTTTTTTTATATATGTGTAACAAGTAGTGCGTGGAGTAGATAAAACTCCATGTACTGCAAAGAGTTATGATCGTGTCTCATTGGTCAGAACATTATTGTGTTCTTGACATGAATGCAAAGATTCACCTCTCAAGCTTTGCCCTTGAGGAGAATTTCTTGGCATCCATATCTCAAGCACAAAATAAAATGGTTACGATTGCAGAACCAGTCATAACCCTCTATGTTAATATCTCAACATTGCCTCAGGCTGAAGGAGATATAGCCAGTACCAAATGTTGTCACAGCTATAAAACAAAATGGCATCAGACAACACATACTTATTTAAGTCACCAATAGTATTACATATTGAATGAGTTTTGAGGACAGTTTGAAATGGTCACATAATCAAAACACAAACTATTGTGTACCATGTCATTGAACACATCTGACGGAAATGTAGATTGATGAAAGTAAACAAAAAGTGACAAAAATGTTTATAAAATATGTTCTGCTAGGGGAGATAAAGAAACCTATACTCCCCAGTGTAATAGTTGACCACTTTCACCTCATCAGTGATATATAATCAATGCTAGAGATCCATATAATGTGGAAAAGGCTCCAAAGGAATGAATTCATTCTGTTTGGTTGGTATTCATAGCCTGGGACTTCACAGCTACACAGCAGTTATCAGTGAACAGTAATGCTATGCCCATATGCAAATAAGCTAAGTATAGGTTATTTGTGCTGAATTAGAAAAGGTGAATGTATTTTGAAAAACACACCTACTTAAAAGCACAAAGTACCTAAAGTTAAGCATTAAGTATATATGAAGTACTATGTGAAAGGTGTAGGCTTCATATTACTTTGTATGCATTAAGATATTGTAGAGAGACGTAGCTATGTGCAGTCATGCTTGAAATAGTTAAGGCAAGTGACAGACTATGCACATTTTATTATTAATCTTTTTGAAACAATAAAGGTGTTTAAAACGTTTTATATAGGGCTATCCTTATAAAGACACCCTTTTATTTACTTTAAAGAATGAAAAGGAGGAGATAGAAATGATTGAAAAAGGGGACACATGGCAGGAATACATGAAAAGGGTTGTGCTGGAGGAGGCAGGACAGGAGGGGCATTAAGTTTTTGGCAGGAGATAGACCCCATATTTTTTCAAGATTTTTATATAAGAGGGTTCCAGTGGTTGGAAATAGGTAAAAGGGTGTAGAGAAAGGATAATGAAAGAAGTGTGGACAAGGAGTGGCTCCATCAGGGGTCCCCCCAGTCCACAGAGCCTCAAACATGTTCACTGCCAGATGGTGCTACAGTGGAGGACCCCAGTGTTGAGACTGTAGGAGCTTGTAGGGGAGCAGTGGTTGGCACCTACTGGGACAGCATGTCTTGACTGGCTCAATATGTATATGCAGGACCTACCCTAGCTCTTCCTCATACATGTCCTGAATTCCCTCTTCAGTGAGGCTTGCTAGGATGCCTACAGGACTGATGCCACCACCCTGACCCTGCAAGGATGTCCCTGTACAGGTAGAGAATGGGAGGTATGCAACTGCACTGCTCCTAAGAAATTTGGATTTGTTAAAAAAAGAAACATAATTTCTTGAGAAATAAAATAAAGAAGGGCAAAGGAATGCAGAATTAAAGTAAGAAAAACAGAGAAAAAAGAGAAGGGGAGAGACAAAAGAGAAGATGCACACAATAAACTCATCCATCATGTTTATAAGCATTCAATTTCATACTTTAAAACATTTTTATTTTTATAAATCTTTACTGAAGTAAAGCAGAATGTATAGGAAGTGAGTATGCATGCCTGGGAATATTGATTTGGGAAATGTTTATGTGTATTTGGGAAGAATGAGATGTGCTTATATACACGGGATGAAATGATGTGCTTATGCATACTTGGGAAGAAAGAGTGCATTGCTCTCAAGTTTTGGTGAGGTTTATATTTTGCAGCCTACTAAACTAAAATAAATGATTTGTGCCTAATATGTATTTGTTTGCAATACTGTACTGAAAACACCCTTTGTAAATGCTTAACATCTTATAAAATCAGTTCGCGAGAATGCTGCACTTCTATATTAACATGTATTTTACATTCGGTTGCAGTAGTGTACTGAATGCACTGTAGTGCTTTAGTTATCTTTCTTTATAAATTATTTATTTCTCTCTCTATGTATATATATATATATATATATATATATATATATATATATATATATATAGATATATATATATATATATATATATATATCCTTAATTGAAAACCAATTAAATAAACCCCACTTAAAGCATATACATATCTTCCAAACAAACATACATTAATCAAATATGAATAATTTTTCATAAAAACACACATAAAACTGTGATGAGCAGAAAGGTTTTTATTTAATTGGTTTTCAATTAAGGAGTTTTATTTAAACTGAAGCTGCTGTTGTGTTAGTTATATGTCTGAGGAAGCAGTGGAATTCATTGTGAAAGTGCTTAAGTACTTGTTTTTGTTATTAAACCTTTTTTGAACTGGAACACTGCCATTTGTTTTGCCTGGGTTCATTTATACTTGCTTTGTATGGACTGTTTACTAGAGTGAACCAGGCATTTATCTGGAAGATTTTGGTCCTGTTCATGTGTATATATATATATATATATAAATATATATATATATATATATATATACACACACATATATATATATATATATATATATATATGTGTGTGTGTGTGTGTGTGTGTGTGTGTGTGTGTGTGTGTGTGTGTGTGTGTGTGTGTGTGCAGAGCAAGGGATCAAAGTAGAGAAAGAACAACTTCAACCATGATGAAAAATGCATCCTCGTGGCAGCCCTTTGGGCATATGGTAAATGTCTGTTTCATAAAGGGGGCCTAAGTTGAGAAAACAAAAGCCTGGAATTTCGTTGTTCTGAACATTAATGCAGTCAAAAGAAACTGCATGTTAACACAGTGCAAGAAGAGAGCAAATAATATGGGAGGATGTGCTAGAAGCAAGGTGAGGCAGAATACAATTGCCCATACTAGTAATGGGGGGGGGGGGGATAAGTTATCTCTTTGACACCAGATGAGGAATACCTCCTCTCCTTTTGTGGAAATGACTATGATGGTGTGGACACTGGCTATTACCAAAGTCTGCAGCAGTAACACTTATCCTCTCAGGAAGTTTCGTTTAAAAACAGCAACATATATTTATAGAGAGAACTGAATGCTGACATTGAATGATTACATTAAATACACAGAAATCACTATTGATAGGTGAACCTTCCACACGTGCTCAGAATAGCAATGAACACAGTGTGCATGGTAGGTGTGCCCTACAACCCCTTAATACTTCCACTCTACCAATTAATTTGGAGAATTTCAGCAACAGAATAGCTCTTGAAGATGATGATGATGATGATGACGATGATGATAACATAGTTATATTTATGAAGCAGCATGAGGAAAGTGGCATGCAGTCTCTGAGTTTAATGGAAAGATCTCACACCCCACAACATGTTAGTCACACTGCAGGAAGTGACAGTGCATCACAAAATCAAGCACATGCTGACTTTAAAATCACGCCTGTACAGGGAGAAAACCCATGCACTTGTATCCCAGTATCTCCAAACCCAGGTGACCACTTTCAAGATCATAACAAACATTCAAAGTAACAGTGTCTTCCAGAAGACTTTGATGTGTCCAGACACCCGATTGGACTGAGAAGGAGACCATCTAAATGCTAACCATCTACAGTAGAGTGGAGCATCGCATGACAACCACAGACCTTCATGATGGTCGATATATGCAAATAAATTGCAAGGGAGCATCAATGATGTACGGGAATCTACCAAACTTGAGTGCAGGTTCACCACTGCTATGATGACCTGCATTGGAGGGATGCAGATGAGCTTCATCTGAGGGTCACTGAGGTGCAGAGACAGACGGTGGATGCCTGCAGTAATTGTCACTTCCCTAAGGATTTCAGAGATATAGCTGTGTCCCAGATATCAGATACCTGCCTTTTAAAACCATTAAGTAGCTGTTCAGACTGTTAACTCATCTAGATAATTAAGTAGACAAGGTGACTGATCTCCCTGTAATTATGAGTTTGAGTCCTGTGTGGCTTATTTGTTCAATATAGCTTATAATGTACATAATAAGGAAAATTTTAGATGTTTCTGTTTTGCAACATATAAGGACATCATTTCACACATCCAGTATGGTCATGTATCGGTGATACCTATAGCACCTAGGCTGCTGATGATTATGCATTTCTCCATTACAGGTAATACTCTGACAAATCCCTTGGGGGTGGCCTAATGGTTAAGGTGTTTGCCTTACAAACACAAGGTGCAGGGTTTGAGTCTCACAATGGATAATTGGCTAGGCTTAAAATGGCTTGCAAGGGCAGTTAGCTTAGTACTAACCTATGAACTATGAACTATGAATATTGCCTAGTGTAACTGTGTGTGAATACCAACTCATAAAAAACTGCTAGCCCATTCTGCTTTACAAAGTGAACAGTATTATTAAAGTCCCAATTATTTAACACTGCACATGCAACTATGTTGTACTTGTAAAACTTGATGATATCTGACAGTTTTGTTTAGCATGACGGTCTATAGCATTTACATGTTAGATGTTTTCATATTCATCCATTATCCACAGAAATACTAGTGTACACACAAACACAGTAATAGTTTGTTAAGAAGAAAAGTGTGATGGCTGTTTGGTCATCCTGTAAAACAACAGGCCAGCATGAGTGTATTTTGGCTAAGAGTTGGTTCATATCCATGTAGGGGATGACTCCCATTATATTCTGATCATTGTGTCTATCTAAAAGTTTTCATAATACTGCTATACATACCTGCTTATTGATATTAAAGGTTATTTTTTTTTAAAACAAGTTTATTGTTTTTAACATACAAAATAAATATAACAATTTTATACAAGCAATTAAAATAGAAATAGTTATAACATTCAATAAAATAACCAAAGTATTTACAGACACATCCACTACAAATCAAATCAATTGATTAAACTATAATAACATGTTAATGAAATTAAGATTTTTTTAACAGGTTTTGTAAAGTATCCCATATAATATAATAAGATGTTTTTCTAGTAGTTCTTGATTTTATTGTCATCAATTCCATATGGCACACTTCAGTCATAACATTTTTAAATTCATTAAATGAAGGAGGGGTATCTGAAATCCAATTTCTGGTTATTATTTTTCTAGCCACTGCTAGAATAGACCATAAAAAGGGAAGTTTAACTTTTTTAACACTTTTAGGAACAGGAGTGTTAAATAATATAAGTGATTTAGAAACAATAAAATTATCTGTGAAAAGGGCCTGCAAAAAATCATTGATTAACTTCCAATATTCCTTCAATTTTATACAGTCATAAAACATATGTGCCCAATCAGCATTTATTTCTACATTACATCTTTTACATAAGTTGTCTGTATTATTTATTTTATTCATCATTAAAGGTGTATAGAAGGATCTATGTAAAAATTTTCAAGTAAAAAGTCTCCAGTTAATGGAAGAAGTAGTTTTATAAGCAGATTCCAATATATATTGTTTATCTTGTTGTTATGGTGGTTCACCATTAATGGAAATGAAATAATTCCAATAGGTATCTGAACTGTAATGAGTTTCTTCTCTGATAATTTTATGTATGTATGAGAGTTTACCTTTATCAGAAACTCTATGTTGTAAATTTAATATCAAGTAATCAATCAGTATTGGAACTGATTCTTTAACTGTTAAAGACATTAAATCAATTTTATTAATAAGATGTTGTCTAAAAGTCTGAATTTCTAACCAACATGTTTCTTTCAAATCAAATTCTTGCTTTAAGAAGTCTACATTTTTTACTTTATTATCAGACAGCAACTGATACCAATACTTTAGATCATTCTCTGTGACTAAAAGAGTTCTTTCAGAGGTGGTTGACAAAACCATATCTTGTGTATACATTATAGGGAATAGAATAAAATTCCATTCCTTATACTTAGGATGCATGAATATAAAATTACGATAACTGATAATAATGTTTAATGGGTAACTAACTATATATTTTGGTGTAATAGATGAAGTACAAAATTCTTTTAGTAACCATAACATGGGGTTATTTACAATAATATTTTTATGTATTAAAGAGATTTTCATGAAGTGAATGCTAATTAGTTCCCAGTAATCTTTCCATCTTGCAACATATGACTGATCTATTAACAAAGTAATAACTTTTATAATAGAAGAGATAGTGTATAAATTAAAGTCTGGAAATGAAATGCCCCCTTGAGACCAGCTATTAGTATGTTTCTTTAATGCAATCTTAGGTCTATTAGGTGCCCATAAGAAATTTAACATTAGTGAATTCAATTTCTTAATAATTATTTTTGTGGGTGGGAGTATTATTGATTGTATTAAGTATAATATCTTAGGGAATACTATCATTTTAATAATTGTGAGTCTCTCTTCCATGGTAAAAAACATATTGTTCCAGCTATTGAAAAGATTTTGTATATTAAGAAGACAGTTACTATAATTATTATGTATAATAGATTTGATATCTTTAGTTAATAGTATACCTAAGTAAGTTATCTGACCTGAGTTGGGTATATATTTGTTAAAATCATTAATGAGGACATTTATTTCGTGCGTATATTGGTAATATTTTAGTTTTTTCTTCATTGAATATTAAACCAGAGATATTTTTCAAATCCATCATTTTATCAACTAAGGACTGCATAGAAGAGTTAGATCCTGCAGATGTAATTAGAACATCATCTGCAAAAAGTTGAATTTTAGATATTGTATTTTCATCTATATCAAATCCTTCTATATCAGTACTGTTTCTGATCAGATTAGCCCAAGGCTCCATTATTAAAGTAAATAATAGTGGAGAGAGTGGACACCCTTGTTTTGTACCTTTTAAAATGGGTATTTTTTGTGAGACATATGTTCCTATCTTAATGTAAGCCAATGCTCCTTTATATAGGTGTTCAGTTAGATTTACAAATGCATCAGAGAAATTTGTGCACTTCAGTAAGATAAACAAATAGTCCCAACTTACTGAATCAAATGCTGAACTTATATTGAGACTGATAAGTGTTAAATCTTTCTTTTTCCTATTTGCAAAATCAATTAACGTTAAAGTTCTCCTTATATTATCAAAAGTATTTCTATTTACAATAAAGCCTGTCTGATCTATATCTATAATGCCTGGGATGATTGTCTTTAATCTATCAGCAAAAATACTCATAAACATTTTATAGTCAACATTAAGTAATGAAATAGGTCTATATGAAGTGCATCTGGTTGGGTCTTTATTGGGTTTTAAAATTGGTGAAATAAATGTGTATTGCCAAGATGGGGGAGTTGTTAACTCATTTTGGGCCAAAATAAAAAGCTTATGTATTAATGAGTAAGTACTTTAGGGAAGAATTTTATAGATCTCTGGTATAATACCATCATTACCTGGTGCTTTGTTTGATTTAAGCTCGTTTATTTGTGTAATAACCTCTGTATATGTAATATTTTTATCCATTAGTTTAGTCTGCTGTTTATTAAGTTTTTTGTTCATGTTTGTAGTTATAAATTTCTTTATTTTATCTTTAGGCTCCATGTTAATGTTATTATGATTAATTTTGTGAAAGTGATTTCTAAATTCATCTAATATTTCTGGTAAACTAGAAACATTCTTCTTTTTCCTTGGAGAGAAAATTTATTTGATATGATTTTGTTTATTCAACCTTTTTGTTTTATTTTTAAGTCTATGTAAGTATTTGGGACTTATTGAGTAAGACAAAAACTTATATTTCTCTAATGTTATTTTAACTTTATGAGTTAAGATTTCTTTGTACTTCTCATTTAATTTATTTATTTCTTCAATGACTTTTTTGTCCATAATATTATCTTTATTATTATGTTTGTATGAATCTAATTTGGTTTGAATATCTAGTAATTCCTTGTCCTAAGATTTCCTTTTATTATTATACCATCTGATACTTTGTCCATATAAATATGATTTTAAAGCATCCCAAACATAAACAATGGAGACTTCAGGTGTATTGTTTAAATCTAAGAAATGTTGCACTTCTGAAAGTATATAATCTCTATAGTCTTTTAGTTGAGTTAAGTATGCTGGTATTCTTTTGATCTGAACATTGTAAGTACTTTTTATCATAAACTCAAAGACAATTGAATTATGATCTGATATAGGACACAAAATGATTTTAGAATTAATTAAGTCTGTTACCATCTGGTTAGAAATAAAGACTCTATCTATTTTGAATAAGTTTTATATCTGTTAGAAAAAAAGTGTATGGTAATGATTTTGAATCTATCTGATTATTAATATCATTCAAATGATATAAATTAACAAAATCCTTTAAATGTTTTGCATTAGATGTAATTTTCCTTTTTCCTATAGTAGTAGTATCTTTTTCATGTAGGATACAATTAAAGTCACCTGCTAAAATAATATCTCCTATAGAAAATGATATGATCTTATTGAGATGGTGTTTCACTGTATTAATACCAATTCCTGGTATCCAATATACATTGATTAATGTATATATCTTTCCATTAATCTGAATTGTAACCATACAAAACATTCCTTTATCATCTTTATAAGACTTAATAGTTTTAGGTATGGGCATACTTTTATTCCATAAAATAGCCACTCCTCTTTTTTCTGTGTGTGTTCTGAACTAACCAAGACTGTATATTTATTAGTGGCTAATTTATCAATATCCTTTTTCAGGAGATGTGTTTCTTGAAGGAATACTAAGTTGGCCCTATGCAAATTAATGTATCTCATTAAACTTGCCCTTTTACATGGGTTATTCAATCCATTAATGTTTAAAGAAATTCCTTTTAGAGAAATCATTTAGCTTTTATAAACATATAAAACATATAATCAGAATAACAATTAACAAAATAAGTGATATTATGCCTCCTCCTTTAGGTGTACCATTAATTATAGCTGTATTTATTGAAAATCTTATGGGATTTTGTATAAGTTTCACTTTTATTTGTAGTGACAATGAGTTTATAAAATGTGATGTGGATGTCAGAACTATATACAAACAACAATAAACAGGTGAAAATAATATTAGGATTAAACATTGCACCCAGCCTGGAGTTAAGAACTCCAACTTTGAGTAGCACATACCACTCAAGTTATCCCCCTATCCCAAGCAGCTGTACCTCAGCTGCCACCAAATCAATTCAATACTAACTATTATTAACTAAAGTTAACCTCATTTAATTAGATTATCTAGCAAGACAAAGCTAAACAATTTATAAATCAGCTTCATATAGATAAATAAAAACATTTAGAAACAGCTCTTATTACTATGTACATCTATTTTGTATAATACACTCATAATCAAAATAGCATTCTAACAAACTTGATAATGGGAACAGAGAAGAGAGAAAAAAAAGGGGCATATCTATATATTAGTTTATTAAAAGATTGTAAGAATCAGTTCTTATGTTCATTTGGATTCAATAACTTAGGCTATTATGGTTCAGACATTACAAATATTAGGGTATTCCTACTTTCTGTCCTAGAAATGCAGTTAACAGTTTTAAAAACTTTAAATTACTTACACCAAAGCTTTCTTTTCATACTTATTATTGCCATGTAAATAACATATTTATACTCATACATATGTTTACAAATCATATTGCACAGCAAAGTTAATTCCTAGTTATACATAAATCATTGTGATGAAAGCCATCTGTATTTTATATATCTGAACTGCAGCTTTAAAATATATCACATGACAGTTTCTTCTAAGATATAATCATAATGATACTTGTGCTTGTCAATTAGTTAAGTCAAATGATTTATAACATTATATATGTTTAAATCATAAGTATTTATATACATTAATATGTTGCAGTCATGTAAGCTTTCAAAAACATGTGTATAAATGTTTTACCTTCTATGCCTTCTAAAATATCTCACTTGCATACTATGGCATACTCAATCATTTAAAATCATTATAACTTTCATATTTTATAAATTACATCTTAAATAAGTAAGTTGTTATAAAGAATAACTCACATTTAGATGTCATAAAGTTCGTTTTTCATCACAAAGTCGCATTTACAGCAGTTCTACTTCCTGAAACAGTGTTCTTCTTGAATCTGCGATGTGTCAGTGTGAAATCAGGGGTCAAAGTTCAAAATGACTGCATTCAGCTTCTCTGCGTGTATTCTGAGTGTTGAAGCTTTCAAAACGACTTAAGGACACTATTCACAAGGTAACCCACATCCCAAATTGTCTCCCTTAACATTCTGGCGGGAATTTTAGTCAAAGCAAGTGACTGACATTCATTTAGTAATACAAATGAATCTAAACAGTGCAAAACCTTCGTGAAGTATTTTACAGGTCATTACAGTCTCTATGACAGTGAAACCAAGCCTACAGTTATTTAACATATTATACAACTAATTTTTATATGCCCCATTTCATTTTCTCATACTAATCTTATTATATACATATATCAGTATTATCAGAAACATATAACTGTACATATAAGAGAGAGAGAGAGAAAAAAAGAAAAGGAAGAGATAAGGGAAAAAAAAGAGAGAGAGAGAAGAAAGAAAAAAAGGAAGCTACAAAGAGTATCTACAAAGATATATTACTTGCTGTTTGTATTAATAAAATTAAACATGAGACATATTACTTACAGCTATTTTAGTTCTAATTATTTGCAATTATATCATGACAAATTATTTGAAATCATGTATAAGCAATTAAGTCATGGTATAATATTTAGCAACAGTGTTTAAACAGCATATATAATTTTAAAGAACTAATAAGTTATTATTTCACTTTTTCCGTATTTTTCATCATACTTCTCTCCTTGCCCTCCCCCACCCCTCACTAAATGCATAGTTTAGAAAGAATGCCATTATTTAAAACAAGAAGAGAGAAAAAAAAATGTATCAAATTACTAACCTTAGGTCTCTTTATCACAAAGAGAAACAAGTTGATTCATAGCATATTATTTGTTCCTCAGAGAGTTTGATTATTTATGAAACAAAAACAATTCTTTGCACACAAAAAAATAACTTTGAATAAATCTTTAAAATATTTGTGGCTTTCTGGAGATGCAGTAACTGTATTTGAAGAGTTTAAGAGAGAAGAAGAAAGAAGAAAAAAAATATAGAACATGTCATTTGTTTTTTAGTCTTTTTTTGCTTCTCTGAAGTCTTCCAAGGAGTTCCTGTTGCCATCCTCTTTAACGAAGGACTTGCCCATTCCATTTCTTCTATTTTATCTAATATCTTATTTTTTTTTTTAATATACAGCAAAGCAGAGTCTAAGTCTTCAAAAATTCTAGGGCCATCAGATAAAAAGATTTTTAGTTTGGCAGGAAACAAAAGGTAAGTTTTGAACTGTGCTTTCTTAAGCTCTCTTATTAATGGCAAAAAAACTTTTCTTTTAGTTATTACCAAGGAAGAATAGTCATTGTCAAAACGCACAGTTGCCTCATTAATTTTTATAGGTGCTTTAGCCCATGCAGATTTTAATACCATCTCCTTGTCATAAGATGATAAAAATCTTACTATAACTGATCTAGGATACTTTTTGTTAGAGTTAAAATTAGATAAGGACCTATGGGCTCTTTCAATACCAAAAGAAAATGCTTCTGACAAGTCTAAAGTTTTGGGAAGCCAAGTATTTAAAAAGGAAGTAATATTATCACCTTCTATATTTTCTGGCAGTCCAAAAATCCTAATATTATTGCATCTAGATCTGTTTTCCAGGTCATCAAGTTTGGATTGTAGGTGTGTGTTCTGCTTCAGCAAAAACTCAATGTTAATTTCTTCTTCCTGGATTCTGTTCTCCATATCATTAACAGTCTCTTCTATACCTGTAATCTGAGCCTTCTGATGTTGCAAGTATTGATGTAACAAATCCATTTGTTTTGTAGTTTTTTCTATGAAGTTATCAATTTTAGTATCCAGTTTGTCCATTTTGGTTGTTAGTTGCTGAATAGTCGATATCAGAGACTGAAGCTCTTTCTTGATGCTGGAATCTTGATTGTTTGCCTTACTGGAACTCATTTTGAACAGAGTTGATGAAAGAGAAATTTCCAAGGTGATTTCTGACAGGAAAATTATTTAAATTTTCTTTCTTTTTTAGATATTATTCAAGAAACTGATATTCCAAACGTATTTAGAAAGAAAATTATTTCATTAGTTGAATTTTAAAGTAATTATTTCCTGTCAGTGCAGTTAAGTTGGTGGAGCTGAAGAAATCTGCTGCTATCCTGTGTTCATCCTTGGCCACGCCCCATTAAAGGTTATTTTGAATATTCTTACAATTACGTTATTTATTGGTTGGGTTTCTATGAATATCTCCATAATCCATAAAATTTTGCCATCAACATCCCTGTTACTACAGTTTTATGTGCAAAGCTTTGAACATACTGGTATATTTTTGCAAAAAGAATGTGGAATATGCTAACATTTGCAACATGAATTTCATGTGTAAAAGTGTCATTCTTTATTAATTTGAATTCAACACCCTTCAAGTGAGATGATCAGATATACATTTGTACTGCAAAACAGGGACATTCCTTGATATCAGGGATAATTTGGAGTTATAGTTTGTACTTTGACAATAAATATCTATACATATTTTGTGTCTTCCCATCTAAAGTACATTAATGTGCATGTGACGTACAGCAATTTGTAATTCTCTGTTAGCAGTAACAATGTCCTGCACTGACTGGTAGCTATGGTGATGTGGTCATGATTGCTCTTTGCCTTAATTAATTTTTTATTGGAAATTTTACAGATCATGATAGATTCTACAAATAATGATGAGCATGTTCATATATGTCCATCTACATTTTATGACTATCTCTGTAACTGTTTGTTGATATATGTCACTTTCAGCCAGTAAGTTACACATACTATTGCAAGTTCCATTGTGCTTTTATATCTTTCATAGATGTGCATTGGTAATGCACATATATCACTTTCCAGATGAGTTTTCCTCAAATATGATTTTGCCATGACTGATTGTGGTTGCACTGACATTGCAGGTTATTTGTTGCATCTACATGGTGCTGAGATATTCTCCATGGGCCAGGAAATCTTTGCAAATAATTTGGCTCACCATAATTCCTGTTTGGAACTTCATTTGCATGCAAGCATAAATTTTCTATTCACATGGTCACATTTACACCTACCCTGGGATTCATTAACAACCGTGTAGATGCCAAGCTTCACAAACGATGCAAGCACGTTAGCATGATGAGCAGCAGCGCTAATCAAATACTCATGCTGCTTATCATGTCTACATGTTGCAAGCACCTTTTTGGGGCCAACAATAGTGTCTGTGACCATGAAAAGGTGCTTGCAAGCATGAGCACACAATATAAATAAAATGGCTTGCATATAGGCAATGTTTGAATAATATGTAGTGCAAAAGTATTAATGTCAATTAAAGGAAAATGATACAGAATGAGGGGAACAATATGGGGGAAGTGGTCTACTGAATTGTGTTATAATTAATAATGCTGACGAGAAGAAATGTTTAAGGTATAGCCATATCCCACAGGCAAATGTGACAAAAGTATAAGAAGTATTACTGACATAAATTCTGCAATATTAATGTCATGATAATTTATGTCAATTACAACACTAATGCACATAAATAAAAATGGACATGCTAATAAGTAATGTGATAGGAACATAAAACTACAGTGTAACAAAGGGTGTGAAAATGTGATATACATGTTAAATTAATGTCGACAACAGATGACAGTTAGCAAGGGCAGAAGATACTTTAAGGGATAGATGCTTAGAATGCAGTTACTGCATATGAGATGTAGATACAGGGTATTTATGTATACAAACTGACAGCACCACTGTATTATCCATCTCACCATGTATACACAAGAACAAAAAGAACTTACAGCTGTAATACCAGGTAAATCAGAAATTGATATGTTTTTGCAAAGAAATAGCAGAGCCACCAGTAGGAAATGTGTTCATTACACAAAAGCATGTAACAGACAAGCAATTGTCATATGATTATGTAACTGTTACATGCCAATCTAATAACAAACAGCATACATAAGTGACAAATGACAAGACAGAGAAGATGACATGTCAGGAGTCCAGTTTTGCCATTGCTGATTTGCAAAAATGTCTGATGTACTGATACAGGGCATGCTGACATGCAATTACAGGGACAGTAAAATAGCAGCAGCAGCACACTAGAAAATGTTGCAAAAGAAGACCAATAGCAGTTTTCGATGGTCTGGCCACATGCCATACAGCAAGAAACATTTATGGAATTACTCATGTGCCATTAAGCTGTATAGTGTGAAGAAAAGAACTGCAGTATTAAAAGCATGTCTGGAGGAAGAGATGCAACACAGAGCACAGTTATCTTATAAATAGGTAATGCATATGAGCAATGAAGGGCATAAAAAACATTAGTTATCATGTCATTCTCAAACACATGCGAGAACAGATATCAGAGAAATGCATAAAAATCATGCATGCCACAGAGGTACACTTATCAATTATGTAAGGAAGACCACCCTTGAAGTGCTTACAGCACATTCATAGGTTCATAGGTTCATACTAGGCTATCTGCCCTAGGGCATTTATAAGCCTAGCCAGAGTGTGTTTGGCTTTCGCCACCCATTTTAAATTAATTTTGCTATGCCCTTTTTCGAGGTTAGTATACTGTGCCTCTGTCTAACAGTGACACAGAAGTGATACACAGGGTAAACCTACGATCTCCCATCCACTCATCAAGATTCCTCTTGAAGAGAGTCAATGAGAGACTCTGCCTAACCTGGAATGGGATTTTATTCCAGAGTGAAGGGAGCCTTTGGGTTATGAATCTGTCCCTCCAGCATGTCCTATTTATTTCAGTGCTGAGGTTCAAGTCTCTCAAGCGCGTAGCTCGATGGGATTTGGATTTTCTGAGGTGCAGCATGTCCATTAATTCCGGGTTGGACATGGCTTTATACGTCAGTCACAGATCGCCTCTGAGCAGGCGGTATGCCACTGAGTAGAGCTGGAGTTTCTTTAACCGGGCAGCATATGGCATCTGTTTGAGCCCTTTGATCCTCTTGGTGAGGTACTTTTGGGGTCTTTCCAGTTGCTGCAGGTGTCTGGTAAGGTACATCCCAAAAGGGGCATTGTACTCAATTAGGGGCCTGATGAGGGATGAGTAAAGAGGCACGATGACCTCCCCTGATCTAGATGTGAATCCCTTTATGATTAGGTAGACTATATAAAATGTTTTTCTAACCACTTTGGCCACGTGGTTGTCAAATGAGAGATTGCTATCAACTTGGGTCCCCAGGTCCCTAATTACTTCTTCTGTACTTAATGGATTACCACCTATGTGGTAATTTGCAGGCACTTTGTTTTTGCCAAAGGGGATGACTATACACTTTTTGGCATTTAGCTTGAGGCCATGGCTCTGGCACCAGTTGTCTGTTTCTATGAGGCCCTTTTGGAGGATGCTTGTGTCGGCTGGAGAGTTGATTATGGTGCCCAGTTTGCAGTCATCTGCAAACATGGTCAGCCACAGTCCTTCTGTGTTAGCCTGTACCTCTGAGAAATATATACCGAACAAGAGAGGTCCCAGGACTGAGCCTTGTGGGACGCCACTTGTAACTGATTTGGAGTCTGACATGGCTCCAGCAATTCTAACCATGTGGGTTCTGTCCTTGAGCCAGTTCGCAACCCATCTAGTGACATAGGGGTTTATATTTAAGCTGGTGAGCTTATCTATAATGCCTGAGTGGGGTATTATATTGAAGGCTTTTGCGAGGTCCAGGTAGGCTGCATGGACCACCCTCCCCTCGTCAATGGCCTTGGTGATTGTTTCAAAGAAATCGACCAGGTTTAAGAGGCAGGATCTGCCCTTAACAAAGCCGAAATGGGTAGGATCCAGTGTCTGTAGGTCCCCAATATCTTTATTTATGAGGTCCAAGATGATCCTTTCCATAGCTTTGCAGACCAAGCTAGTCAGGCTTATGGGTCGATAGTTTCCAGGATCCGTTGAGGCACCACCTTTGTGGAGAGGGACCACTGTTGCTGTACACCACTCTTTTGGTACATATCCTGTAGTAAGGCTGAGATTGAACAGTAGTTTTATGTTTGGGTTTAGCTCTTCTTGGAGTTCATGTAGGACGCAGTCCAGGACACCGTCTGGTCCCATTGATGCTGTGTTTTTTGCTTTGGAGAGGGCGGCTCTCACCTGAGCATCTGAGATGTCAGGAAGGCAGCACTCTGCTGGGATAGATATTTGCCCTTTTGGTGGGGGGGGGGGGAGAAGTTTGTGCTGAACCTGTCAGCTAGGATGTTGGCAATGTCTGTTGGTTCAGTGTATTTTTTGCCATTTTGGACTAATTCTGAGCATATCTGGGAATTCCCACCCAGGTTCCTAACATAACTAAAGAAAGCCTTGTGATTATCTTTAGTGTCCTTTGCAATTTTTCTCTCAAAGCTGGCCTTAGACGATTTTATGAGTGGCCGTAGTTTTTTGCTAATACTGATCAGAGATGCCTTCCCTTTTTGGGATTTTGCTCTATCATGTAGTAGCTTCCTCCTTCTATTGTATAGTTTGTTTATGGCTGGGGTCCACCAGACAGGACGTCTGCCTTTGGAGGATTGGGTCTTGGTTTTATTTGGGATTGCATGATCCATGCATTCCTGAAGGTGTTCATAGAATGCATTTATAAAGGATTCTGCGGTCTGGGCCTTATTTTCCACAGGCCCGGGGGCTTTGAAGGATTCCACCTCGGTTTTTAGGAGTGTGAAATTTGCTTTAGAGAAGTTTTTCACTGAGGTTTTCTGGGCAGGGGGTGGGGTCGCGATGTGAATATCCAGTGAGATTAGTTTATGGTCTGATCTTACCAGTGAGGGGTACACTTCTGGTCTGGAGAATAGAGTCCCCATGTTGGTGATGATCAGGTCCAGTATGTTTTCCCCTCTTGTGGGAGTGGTAACAAGTTATTCCATAGCATTTGAGTTTATAAATTCTAGGAACCTTTGGGCTAGGGTGTTGGAGCTAGAGTAATGCTCCCAGTCTAGGTTTAGGTAGCTGAAGTCACCCAATATAATGGTGTTTGGAGAGACCTTCATATTTTCCAGTGTTCTCAGGAAGGCCGAGTGGGGTTCCTTGGTTTGGGAGGGTGGTCTGTAGCAGGCTATAAACTGGAAGGCAGTTTTACCCACTGTTAGTTGCACATGGATAGTCTCTGATGCTTCGTGCTGTGCCTCCAACCTGGAGGTGTGGGTATCTTTGACGAATATTGATACTCCCCCTCCTTTTGTGGTTCGGTCCAAGTTTTGGGGCCGAAAAGCATGGTATGAGGTATAACCTGGTAGTGCTGGGGTGCTCTCGGGAGCCTTGAACCAGGTTTCTGTTACTGCACAGATATCGATGTTCTACATGCTAAGGAGAGTTTCGAGTGCATGCATCTTGAGGTTTAGACTTCTGGCATTGAGTAGCATTACTCTTAGTTTCTTATCCCTTGTGATACCTATGGAGGTGTGTTTGTCTTTTGAGCCTTGCCTAAAAAAGGCACTATGGGGGTAGCAACAGCCTTTGCCAATATCCAAAAGCCCAGGGGTGACAGGTGCAAGCCGTCCCTAGCGAAGCATCGTGGCTTGTTGAGCATGTCATCCCAGGCTGACAGGCATTGGATCCCCTTAGAATGACACCAATACTTAAGCCAATTGTTGAAATTGATCATCTTGTCTTCATATTGTGGCATCATTCTTGGTGAGGGTAAGATGCTACTCAAGGTCAGGGTCATACCGGCCTGGGCTACATGCTCAGAGAGCTCCTCTATGTCTCTTTTCATGTAGTCCAGGGAGGTACGTCTCAGGTCATTCACACCAGCATGCACAATGACTGAGTCATATTTGTATTTCCCTTGGAGTGACCTGAGTGCTTGTGTTATGTGGCGGATCCTAGCACCCGACAGGCAGCTCACCGTGACCTTCTCCTTGTTCAGCCTGGTGAGCGGGACGTCAGTGTGCCTGATGATAGAGTCACCTATTACAAGTGTATCAGGTGTGTTGTTTAGCCTTAAGGGCAGTGACTGTTCGGCACACTGGCATTGTGAGCTATGTGTTGCACGTGTTTTGTTTTGGGGTAATGGTTGCTTGGGTGTCTGCTTTGGAGGTCTCTGCTGCTTAGGCAGATTTTTATTTAGAGCCTCCGAGTATGTTTTTGTGTGTTTATGTGTTTGGTTTGCTGTCGTGGTAGGTCTATGTGAGACTGGAATTGTAGTGAGTGTGGTTTCCTTCTCTTCCTGACTGGTTACGCCAGTACTCAGTTGAGAGAGCTTAGCCACCAGTTTGGCTATATGGTTGCATCTCTCACATGTGTTGGAATTTGTTGGGAGGAGGAGAGGGTTGTCTGTGTATATGAGGCAGTTGTAACATTGCCTCAAGATTCCCAGATTCACCAGCTGGACCGGAGAGGAGATTGACAACTGACCTTTGGACATACTAGAATAGTATTGGGAATTCCTTTATAATTGAAAAAAGGGCCAATGGGGAACAAGGTACTCAAGGGGAGTTTGTGAGGGTGTAGTGCTTTTAATTTTTTAGTGCTGACTTAGTGAGCAAGTGCCAGGTAACTTAAATGCAATGTGTTACAGGTAACTTAAAGTTAAAGTTTTAAGTTCTATGATTTTTATTGATGAATTCTTTACAGGTTATTGGTATGATCGTGTTCTTCTTTGTTTCAGGGGCAATATCCAGGGGCACATTATCTGGGTTTAATTCTACAGTTGAATTCAAATGTTCAGATTTCTGGTTCAAAGAATAAAAATATTGTCAAAAAGTATCCAAAATATCTCCAACGTCTGTGTATGTTTCATTATTTTTTATATTCTTTATGTCAATGACGTTATCATTTCTAGATTGTATTTAAACTCTTCTAGTCAAGTTATCCATATGTTTCAGAGTTATAGCAAGTGGGAATATGTTTAACTTTTCTATGGCTATAGCTGCTTTTTGTGTTAGAATTTCAGAATACTTTTTATTTAGGCTTTCTCTTGTATCAATTGTAATTTTATCACTACTATTATAATTAACTTTCATTTTTTTGCAACTCATTTTGTATGTTTATTAATTCAGATTCCCGTTCCTTTAATGTGTGCTTATATCAAGATAATGATCTGGTATATGTATATATGTATATATATATATATATATATATATATATATATATATATATATATATATATATATATTTGTATATCCATGTAATGTCGCTATTTGCAGATAACTGTAACTTATTTTCAAAGCTCCAAACTATGAATACCAGCCTAGTTTAGATATCTAATCCATCTAGAATTGCACCAAAAACAACCTTTGCTGCAAAATGTGGACATTATGATAGCCCCCCCAATCTTTCTGACTACCACTACTACTGATGATAATAAAAATACCCATTTGTTAACTAGGTAGGCCCACTAGACAGTTGATCCCTTGCTTGGTTTAGTGACTGGCTTAAGGTCATACAGTAGACAAATGAGGGCTTAGGGAATCAAACCCTGTACCACAGCTCACAGCCATAACATCTGTTCCAACTAGCAGACTACTACTGCTACTAATACAGACCAAAGAACTCATTCTTGAAAAAAATCAGTATGTCACTCCTACTAACTCCCTTTCCATTGCAACTAAAGAAATAAAACATTCCTGATTTTTTTCTTGGGTTCTCCTAAGAGAAAACCTTCTATGAGTTGCTGTGATAGAAACTAAACTCCAGTTCTCTGGTTTATACATTTATTTTTTCCCTCTGGAGTATTACATGCTGTTTGAATAATGAGACATTGAAAGTAAAGTTGGACTTGTGTAGTACAACAGAAGGCTTAATAGGCTAGATGCTGTACAATGATAGGTAGAAATTCAGGCACTATAGCAATGACAAATCAGAAGTTCATCAGCTAGCACCCTAACCATCAGTGTAGAAATACCTTAGAGGCGGCACAGGTAAAATTAAGTTACATTAAATTAAAGCTCAAGTAACTGAAATAATGAATAATTAATAACAATGCAGCACAAGGAAAAAGTTATATAATTTGACTTTGGGAAGATTAGTGAAACATATTTTGATAGCTGCCACATTCCACCAACACACACAAAGGAACCCAGATTAAAGCTGCTGTTGTTTAGCCATGGGTGCAAGACACTTGGTCAAATGCAGTTTCATGAGTGCAGTTGAAAAGTATGTGAACCAAGTCATCTCATAAATTATTCAAATTAATATTTTCATAGAGGGCAAATCCCTTCTCAATTGCTATGGAAAGGAGTGTAACCCTACACCACAGCTATTTATAGAATAAGCTCCAAAGACAAGCATCCGAGGTTAATAAGAAGAAAAGCTCCTTGTAGTAACCATTTTTTAAGGGCGTATTTTTTTCAGCAAAAAGTATGAAAACCACAATTTAACCATAAATTTCAAAGGCAAAAAATTTAAAAATATCTCTTTCTCCTCTTAGAGGTAGCATATGAATGCATAGGGCATATGGAGGGAGGCATATATTCTGATATCTATAGCCATTGCATCCACTGACTAAAATGTTGTTTAGCAAGCCATTTGCAGCACCTTCACCATTACTGCTAAAAGTACCTGCATCACAAACTGAAGCAATCGTTAAAGGTCATCTCCATATGTTGTTTGTCTTTCGGCTTTTCCCAAACACAGGAGAGACAATACTCTATGTTTAAAATTCTTACTAATGCCAGCCCACATATCTGTTTTAGTTGGTTATTAATTGACGTATTTTGATTTATTATGATTACTAGTACAGAGTATGCAAACTGTATATACAGTGAGAGCAGTACGGTGGATTGCAGTATGACGTTACATGCTGCCACACAGCTACTATGACTGTCTTTTGCCATAGTTACTTAGTGAATAATGTAAGCTGTCACACAACACATATGACTGCTGTTTCACTTAGCTATTTAGTGAATACCAAGCTGACATACAGCCCATATATAACTACCATTTGTCTCTGTAATTGTGTGAATATTGTAAACTGGTACACAGCCCATATAGCTGCTATTTGCCTTAGTTCTTTAGAGAGTATCTCATATTGGTACACAGCCTATATAACTGCCATTTACCTTAGTTATTTAGTGAATATTGAAGACTGACATGCAGTGCATATGGCTGTCACCTGTGTGTTTGGTTGTTGATTCTCATGCAAGTAGTGCAATCTGTTTATTGCTATAAATCATTGTTTACACAGTAGATCTTATAACCATGCTGGTCTGTAATACTTGCTGTCAATATAAATTCCAAAGAGGCTTGTTAGCCTTTGGCTAGTTCATGACTCACATAATTAACAAGCAGACATCAAATGAATTTGCCGGAAGATATAATACTATGAATAATAATGCACCATATAAATGTCATTATAGAAGCCCAACAGTGTAATGAGGATTATACCATGATCCCCCCAAAACGTGCACGCTGATTGGCCAGCGTGCCCATTGTAAATCAAGTTATACTAATGAAAAAAGGTCCGGTCGCCCGGACTTTTTTCCATTAGTATAACTCGTTTTTTTAAAACACTGTCTCGCTATGTTAAATGGGTTTAACATAGCGAGACAGCTTTAAAATAAGCAACGGAGATCTCCGTTGCTTATTTTAAAGCTGTCTCTATGTTAAACCCATTTAACATAGCAATGTTAGCAACGGAGAAAGCAAGATCTCCGTTGCTTTTTAGTGTTTAGCTATGTTAAATGAGTTTAACATAGCGAGACAGTTAAAATAAGCAACGGAGATGTCCGTTGCTTATTTTAACTGTCTCGCTATGTTAAACTCATTTAACATAGCGAACATAAAAAGCAACGGAGATCTTGCTTTCTCCGTTGCTTTTGCCCACAGCTCTGATGTACTGCGCAGGCGCGCAGTACATCAGAACTGCCGCTGATGCCAGACATCTGCGGAATGGCAGTAAACAGGCATTATACTATGCCATTATTTAAGAAAAGTAATAGTTCGCCCTCGGGACCAAACCACGCCAACCGTGGGTAAATTTAGCATTACCCACACCTAGGCGTGGGTTATTGCTATAATATACACCATCATATGACAGGTGGGCAGAACAGTATTTATTCATTTAATTTTTCTTTCATAGATTTATTTGTATCTTTTAAGAAAACTACTATGAGAACTCACTTGAGGCATCAACCGGGTTATAGGCCTTTCATAAGAATAAAAACCAAAAAAATGAATCAGAAACTCCTAAAACCAAAAAACTGACATTTAATTTTCCTTGAATATTAAGACACCCTTAAGAAAAAGCCAACTCTGTTATCCAGGATTTGCAGCATCTTGCCCTAGGATACTTTTTGTTAAGGACAATATCAGCAAAATTCAAGTTAAGTCTTTTAGCGTCAAGATGTAATAGTTCAATCATTTTCATTAAATCTTCTGAGGGACTCCTGGCAGGCACCGAAAAAAATAGCAGGTAACACAGATAATGGATAAGACTGATGATATCCACAAATAGCTAAAATGCAATACAGTGGTGCCCATATACATCACCAAATAGTCAAAGTTGCAATTCATAAAGTACAAGCAAACTGTGATATGAGCTAACATAAACACAGACAAATTCAGAATTATTTAAATGCTTATTCACTTAATCACTAAACAATAAAACCCCTAAAGTAGTTTAAGAAATATTAAAAGTAGAAAATCAAGGCCAAAACAATAGATGTGTACACCTTTCAACTCCAAAATCAAGTTAAACAAACACATTATAAGGGAAGCCTTGAAAGAGGCCAATAGAACCACTTCCTAAGCCACTGAGATCAAATAATTTTCAAGCATAAGAAACTACCAATACAGGTAATCCCGTATGAAGCAGAAAGAAGTATTTCTAGATACATTGCAGTTGCTGAGAAGAACACACTTAGTAAACATTAAAGACTTAAGCAAAATTGATTTCATGAACTTTAATTATTCCCCAACTTAGGAATGGGATCTATTCCTGTTATAGTATTAAAAAAAATCAGTGCTTGGAGAAATTAATCAAATGATAGAACATTCTAGAGACATTGTTTTTGATAAATGAATGATTGTGCACCTGAAAACTCAAGTCATGGCCAGGGAATCATTAACAGTCTCAAGGTGATAGAATACAAATTTCAAGGAAATAGGATTGAGTGGTTCCTTCAGGTAGGGTGGGCACATGCCATGTAAGGCTAAAAAGACCAATATCATAGGTTTATTGGTACTTACTAAGCATTTGATCTGTGAGGCTCTTTAGAAGCCTAGCCATACCTTCCCGTTACATTTTTAGCTCTTATATTTTAAGTATGAATAACCAAGGGATTAGGAGAACATGTTGCCTCTATCCATAATGGACATGAGTGCTAAACCAAGGATGAATTTGCAGTTACAAATTCCTCTGTCCAGGTTATATTTGAATAGTGTAAGATACGTGCTTTGCTTTATGTGAAGATGAGAACAATTCCAAAGAAGTGGTGTTTTCTGTGATACATATCCCTCTACTATCTTCCGTTAATATTGCATAAGAGGTTGAGATCTCTTGAATGAATGTTTATATCCCCAATGAACTTCAGAATGAAAAGTAAGTCTGACAGGATAGGGTCTGTTAAGATTATCTACAAAAAAGCAGAGACTGCCCCTCAGTAGCCTATATGACAATGAGAAGATGGACATGGTTTTGAGATGGTCTAGATACTTTTTATGATTTAGGCAATTGTTTTCTTAGTAAGAAAGCATTGTGGGCATTCAAGTCATGTCAAATGTTTAGACAGTTAAATACTGAAGGGAGCATTATAGTGAATGATCAGCCTGAGGAGTGCAGACTACAGTGGAATGATCATGTTCCCAGATCTGGACACCATATCCTTAGTAACAAGCTGTGCAATCAAAAAGGACTTATTTACAACAGTGGGGACATGGGGATTGAAGGACAGTTCATTTTCTAAGTACTTTCCCAGATCCCTAACACGTGGATTAATTTTCATGGGTGTTTTCAATGCGATAGTTACAAGGGAAATGTTGCTTTCCAAAGGATAGTATTATACATTTCTTGGCATTTAGTTTTATTCCAAGGTTTTGACACCAGCCATTTGTTTGGGAAAAGTCATCTTTGGTATATTTTGGTGTCCTCTGGGGAATTTATGACAGCACCATGTTAACAGTCATCTGCAGACTTCATCAGCCATAAACTATTAACTGTAGCTTTCACCTCTGAGAATTAAATGCCAAAGAGGAGTAGCCCATGGGCTGAACCCTGGGGTACACCACTAGTGACAGTTCTTTTACAGCAGGTGAAATAACTGGTTCCTAGGTTCCATTTGTGAGTCAGTTTGCTATCCAATGAATTACATAAGGATTAACATTTAGCTGGGATAGTTTATCTACAATACCTGAGTGTGGGATGGTGTCAAACACCTTTGTGAGGTGTAGATAGACAGTGCGTACTGATTTTTTCTCATTCATTGCTTTAGTAACCTTCTCAAAGAAGTCATCCAGCTTAAGTAGGTAAGATCTGACCTTGACAAACCCAAACTGTTTTGGTTGAGCATTTGTTGGTTACCCATGCCTTATTTATTAATTCCATAATGATGCTTTCCATAGGCTTAGAGATGGGGCTGGCTAGACTTATGGGTTTATATTTTCCTGGGTTTGTTAATAGCCCATCCTTGTGCAAGGTGATGACAGTTATTGCTGCTCACCATTCACTTAAAGTCTATTAAGGTTTTGAATATTATGAAAATTACATAGGGATACTGAATCCTCCGCAGCATGGGAGTAAGAAGCTGGTAAGGATAGATACCAGTAAGTAACTAGGCCATGGGTTATGAACTAATGGGAAGCAGACAATTTCAATATTGGGAAGTTCAAGATAAAGAGAACATCAGTAATTGAGATTCAAAAGTAAAGTATGGAATGATTGCAGAGAGGTTTTCCAGAGATATCAGTGCCTTAATAGTGGCAATATTCTTCAAATGAAAGCAAGGTGCTTTAAGGACAGTGGACACCTGATCCCTAGATGTCAGATCATTATCAAGGAGAATACCAAATGTACTGCCAGTGTACTGTTGTCATAAAGAACGAAATATGGGAGCTCCAAGGTAGGAGAATCTCAATGTTGTTATGAATAACCAGTGCCCCTGTACTGGATGTGTTTAGGTTATTTGTAAGCCAAGAAGAAAGTCTCTAAACTTTCTACTCAAGACGACTCATTGACCATATATTCTTGAGGAAAGGAAAGGTAAAGCTGGCGACCATCAGCATACATTCATACTAGGCAATCAGTCTGCAGACTATTATAAGCTTAGCCTTAGCCAGTAACAAGAGGTCAGAATCAAACACTGTACTTTGTACCTTAACGGTAGAGACTTTAACTATTACGCCAACCATAATAAAATCTCCACGTGTAAATATAAAATACAGTGAAAATGAATGGAACTAAAAGTAAGCACTGCTATACTCTATAAGTCAGAGGTTAAGAAATAGAAACTACCTTTTGTTTGTGACCCAATAGGTAGGAGGCAAACTGATCCTGCAGGGCAGGTGACTTACCATATTAAACACATAATCATTCAATAAAAATACAATAAGCCACAGTGTAAAAACATAGCAAGAAATAAAGCAGAACTAACATAGAATAAAAGTGTTGATCTGTAGCCATCAGGATATCATTCGCTACCCATACAGGGAAGACTTAACACGATGATGAGTAAAAACTTGACTGATAAAGATCAGTAAGACTGATGCAAGTAACATATCGTTCAAGTTACAACTAAGCAACGTTTTTAAAACCATTACTCAAAAAGCTGAAGTTAAGAATTGATACTATCAAGAATATTGCAGTTCAAAAGTATCTAATGAGAAAGTCAACAAAGATGGAAAAAATGCAGATACAAACCTCTGATAATCAGCTGGCCCAAAACATCCAAGCAGGGCAGGAAAAACTGGGCTGGACATGCATACAGAGCACAGTTCAAAGTTGAACTATGGCTTCCAGGCTTCCATGGGATGTGCATGGCTTGGGCATAGCAGATCAAGAACAGAGAACAGTGATCTATTATCACCAGAAAGCAACATAAGCAAGATTGTCAGCACTGTCCTTTGGAAGAAAGAGTTGAAGTGTCAAAGAAATTAAGGAAGATATAATTTTAACTAAATTACAACAAGTTTCACAGGAATCCCTTCAAACAACACTACTTCTCTACAAGTAGTTCCATTCCTAGCTGCAACTCTCACCACAGAAGTATTACTAACTATGCACTAATTTTCCTAAGTGATGCTCCCTACTTAATTTTCTAACTAATGTTATGTTCCTCCACATATATAAGTTCAATCATATATCTGTCTATATTCAAGTGTTTAAAGTCTTATTCTATTTGATACTATGTATATATATATATATATATATATATATATATATATATATATATATATATTAATTTTTATCCTGTCAATGTGTTAAAATTATTTTTTTGTCTATAATTTCTATTACTTGATGGGATGACTTTGTATGTAAACTTAAGCTGGATCTTTTCTCCCCAGGCCTCCACTAAAAATGGGCGCTGTCCTAGTCGGACCATCCCGGTAAACAAACATAAAATAAATAAATAAATAAATAAATAAATAAATAAATGAGGGAAGTTTTGGAGAAAAAGACATTAACAACAGCACTAGTTGTGGTTTATAGGGAGAAAATGGAAGGCCAGTTGGAACTGAGCATAAAAGAGAGCAAGGGGAGGGACTGTTGTTCATCCTTGGTCTATAAAATAGCTAGAGTGGAAAGAATTGCATACTTGGGTATATGGTATAAATCAGATTGTTTAGGTCTATCAGTTTCCTAATCAAAGGAAAAATAAAAATTAAGGAGTAAGTGGACCGCATTGATGAATGCTTTGTGAGAAGCCACTATGGAGAAGGGAAACTAAAGGAGAATAAGGGTGCAATCACTTCGGCTGTGCAGAGAGTATGGGGTGTGAGCAACAATGAACAGTCAAATGGTGAATACAGTAACTGTCATATGGTACATGCTGGACAAAGGTGGCGGTAGAATGGCAGACCTCTGAAGGAGAGGTAGAGTTTGTACTTTTGAAAAAGTTAAACTGATGATCCCATCTTTGAGAGGATGTCTGCTGAAATGACAGCATGTATTAAAAGTAAAGTGGCTGTAACTAGCAATTGGTGCAGAGAAAAATGACTGAAGAGAAAGAGATATTTAAATTAAGGGAGGCATTTTCTTCCCTGTGGTTGCTCTGGTTTCTGAGATGTTGGGCCAAGTGCTTTTGTATGAAGTTCTGAGTTGCTTAGTAGAAGCAGAGCTGGTCAAGCTAGTATGTTAAGAGAAAGTAAGGTATGAACCAAGCATGATGCTAAGATATGTAAAGGTTGATACTTGAGAGTATTCGAGATTAAGTGGGATCAAACTATACAAACAGGATGGCTTGAGGAAATCTTTGACATGTGCTAAACTATATACATTTACTTTTAAAAATAGTAATCAATATATAATTTTTTTTTCTGTCTGATCACCATTTTTTTAGTTTAGAGGTATAGAATTCATTTAGCCTTTTTTTATTTTTGCTGAGCATAAGTTTTATAGTTGAGAGAAGTCACCCTGAAAAGCTATGGGACTATATAGAAGAAGAAGCAGGTCTGAGAAAGAGGCAATCATCAGCAAAAAGAGTGAGGTAGGCATATTTGAATGTTTGAGATGAAAATGATGATTATTAATAGAGAGAGAGTGAAAGAAGACCTGGCCAAATAAGTATCCTCTGGAAAAACCACAGTAGCCACAATAAAGCCTCAAAAGCGAAGACTATATTTGTACTTGTCAGGTTATGTTGACAAGATGTGGAAAGAGTAAAGTGGTTTATCAAACAATTTTCTAGAAAGTGGTTGATATATAAAAAATTGCTTGAGTCTCTGCAGGATGTATTAACAAAACAGACAGATCTGGCCTAGGTGGGCACATTACATGTGCATATGACCTTCCAAAGACAGGAGCTGTGGTTGGTTCTGTGCAACATTCAAGAGGATATATAGCTATGCTGAGAGATCATTTTGTGCCATGTGCATTTCACTTCAGACTCAGACAATCTTCTCCTTTCAGCTTTTTCCCTGTTAGGAGTCGCCACAGCAGATCACCTGTCTGCTCATGATTGGCAGTGGAGTTTTATGGTGTTGAGTTGCCAGCCCGGTGCCCAACCTTCCACAGAAGGCACATACACGCACACACTCACACCTAGGGCCAATTTAGAGTGTCCAATCCACCTACAGCATGTCTTTGGGAGGAAACCGGAGCACCCGGAGGAAACCCACGCAACCACAGGGAGGACATGCAGACTCCACACAGAAGGCACCCCAGCCGAGAATTGAACCGGAGAACCTCTTCCTGTGAGGCGGCAATGCTAACCGCTGCACTACCGCGGCCACCCACTTCAGACTTAGACAATCTAAATTATTAAAGGAAAATTTAAACATGTGTTATAAAATTGTGAATTATATTTAAATTGAAATCACTACAGATACTCACATTGTAGCATACTTAGCATAATGGTTAAGGCCTTCACCTCATCGACACAAGGTTTGAGTCTGATCTCAGGTTATTGGCTAGTCTTAAAATGGCCTTTCAGTGCAGTTAGCCTAGTATTCCCCCATGAACATAAATTCTTTGCAGTTTATCAGACTGTTTTTTGTCATATCAATAAAGGTTCTGTAATTGGCTGCAAACCAGAAAGTTGTCAGTAGCACTGCCTAGTCATAATGATATATAGCCATACACTTGAGCAAATGTAGCAATGCTGAAGATTACATTCCCTTAACTTTTATGTTTGATCGTGTTAATAATTAACTACAGAATCAAATGATAGGTATATGCCTTGCTCTGTAATTTGTTCCTTATATATAGCCTTTGCTGCAGTGATATAGTATGCATTAGAATAAGTCTAATCAACTTCAGCAAAGCTGTTATGAAAACACAGTTTTCAGTATAACAAATATAAATCTTATCTTAAATTACAGTCAGTCATCTTTCATAGGATGTGAGTTGCTGTAATTGAAAATTCTACACACAAAATAACTGTGCATTGAAGAACATAATTTGTGCTGTATATGCTATTAACTGCAGGTCACGGCTGAGAAAATGTCATATCCCAGTGGACCAACCCAGTTAACAGAATTCAAACTTATGAATATCAGAATGAATGAATATATATATGCAAAAGTATCTAGGAAAATAAAAACTCATCATGCACTGAAATTCCATTGTTATTCCAGCTGTTGTGGAAATTAGTAATGAGGTATTTTTCTGCATGTTCTGTTTCACCGACTGATGATGGTACTAATTTTTTCAGATGTGCTGGAAGCAACAACTCTTCCTCTCCAATTTCCTTCTGGAGAAGGATAATTCACTTTTTATAGCAGTTCATTGTCAGACAAATCAATAACATCTAATAATATTAAACTGAAATTGTCAGAGAGCAATTTATTAACTTATGTTTCTTTTAATGACTGAAAGTTAATAAAATATCCATGGTGGATATCAAAATGTCCTGCTTGTGCAAATTCTAGCAATGCCAATATACAGTGATGTGAATGCATCATCTTATGCTTACAGTGATAGCAAATGAAAGTAAAATGCAGTCCACCCAGAATATTTTACTCAGAGCAGTTTTATGTCCAATGGTCAGCAATGGAAATGTTTCTGGAAGAAAACTTCCTCGTGAAATAAGCTGCACTTTCACCCAGCACACTTTAAGGAGAAACTAAAACTCAATCTGCTCAATGCCAGAATCTGCCCTTGCACAGCACCAACCTAACCTCATTTCTTCCTCCAAGGGTTACCCCCCTCCCCACTTTCCTCCATCACCTCAAAAATGTGATCCCTCATCTAAGGGTTTCAAACTGAACTATACTCTTCTCATCTGATCAATTAATCTGCATGTAAATATGTACAAAATCTCTAATCTGTAAACATAGTTTACATAACGTAAATAGTTAGCATGTTTTCACCTGTATCTGTAGTGTTCTTGTATTATTTTTTTTCTTCTTCTTTTTTTTCATATCTCATCATATGTCAGTTGAAATTGTTATCTTTTTATGCCTGTATATATCTGTATTGGAGCTTTTCTCCTCGGGTCTCCACTGAAAACCGGCCAAAAACCCAGCTGGACCAACCCGGTTAACAAATGCCAATAAATAAATAAATACATTCTGTGTAGTATTTTATGAGCATGAAGTGTATATACAATTATCACCCATTAAAACTCATGGCAGTAGAAAAGAACAGTGGTATCTCATGCAAAATAAAGGAGGCAGTTTGGGGATTCATGAATACATAGAAAGTAATGGTATTCTATAGGCAGGCACCATCACACATAACAAAGAAATACTGAGTTTTGAAAGATCAAATGAAAGGGACTGTATGTGAAATGTTGAACAAAAAGTTTCCTAAGTCATATTTTTTAGAAAGTGCCTTTAATGTCATAGCTATACTGAGTTCACAGTGATAACCTTAAGCATAGCCCCCTGACAGCAAATTTAAAAACATGCCCACCAAAACTGTGGATTACATTATAAGCAGGGCCTTTTAGCATGGAGACAAGCCCTCCCAAACCTCACACAGGTTACTTACATGTTAACTTTGAGGTTACACAGCCGTGGGAAAAAGAGAAATACCCTGAAACATGAAAACGTGTCTCCCCCAGTCACGATCTCACAGTGGAGCTGATGAATACAAAAATATTTTAGGGATAACAAACTCACAGAGGTGGAATCTGGGGTCTTACTTTTATCATTCGTCAGTTCCTTGATCTCCTTGCAGAATTACAACAGCTATCTTGTGACAGACAGAAACATGCATACAAGCAGATGTGTGCATAAAGGAATCCTCAAATGTATAGAAACAGACACATACAAATGTGCACAAACACACACACACACACACACACACACAAACACACACACACACACACACACACACACACACACACACACACACACACACACACACACACACACACACACACACACACACACACACACACACACGCACACACACACACACACACACACACACACACACACACACACACACACACACACACACACACACACACACACACACACACACACACACACACACTCACATAGGAATGATACAGTTATACATTATCAGTACTTAGCCGGCCTTTAATTCTATTTATCATATTTAGGTCAAAAAGGGTAAACCAAGAAGTTTCAATGAGGTAAAGCCTGGATTGTCAGAGCAAAAGTTATGTCACAGTCTTATACAGGATGATGATGAGGAGAAGGAGGAGGATGTACACGTTTCTTGGCACAGTTCAGAAAATAGTAAATACATTAATAAAATGTTATTTGCATTTCTAGACTTTCAGACTGCATTCAGCCAGGATGAAAGAAAAGGTTATTTTTATTGCAAAAGCATTAACTTCTACAAATTGCAGCAAATGCAGGCTTAGTCTTGCATTATAGTGAATTTATGCATGCTATATTTACACAAACCATTACACTGTGCATGCTACAAAGGGTCAAATTCTCCCTACATCCATTCATCCACTCATTCATTTTCTGCATCATTTATCTTCATGAAAATCTTAGTGAAAGCTGAACAGAGCCGATAAGATTTCTCTATCTGCAGCAACAGTATCCAGCTCCTCCTGGGAGAAGCCAAGGTGTTTTAAGCCAGCGCATGGTAAATGTGTAGTAGCAAGGTCTGGCTACAAAGCTGCACACACATTAATTGGTCACAGTGCATATGCTTGGCCACATGCAACCAATCAGCCTGGTTAAAACAAGGAAAAACAATACTGCTTCTTAAGAATGAACTTGCAGGCCCTCCTAATAACTATACATCAATAACTTGCCTATGACAATATACAGATTATAGCTGGGGACCAAAATCAGCAAGCAAACCCTGTTTTCACAAAATCTCACCAAGGCAACACTGATATCTATCTATCTATCTATCTATCTATCTATCTATCTATCTATCTATCTATCTATCTATAGTCTTTCTTTTCTATAGCATATATCATGGACAGAAGTAGGTTAAAATGCAAAAATATAGCTGGGTGCACAAGGCCCAGGATAAAAAAGTATTCCATCCTGGTAGGCACACTGGTGCTAGGACAAGAAAAAATTACAGTGCAGAATCCTCAAGACAAGGAAACATTCCTACAGTGGGGTTAAGGATGGTGTCCCTGTTGTAGAAGGAAGTAGTAGTCAACAAAACTCACAAAAACTTGACAGGCCAAGAAAGAGCCATAAAGATGACAGAATAGACTATTGATGATAAGAAAGAAATTATGTACTGTTACTATTATGCGAGAGGCCCAGAATTTCCAGAGAAAAAATATACAAAAAGAGAAATTAGATGGAATAAAAATACTTGCACAAGAAACACTGTCAAAAGGTTCTAATGCAAATTTGTGTTCATTAATACAACATGTTCATGAAAAACATTATATAGACCAAGAACCTTGGGCCTTTTGGAAAAAGAAGCAACTGAGGAAGTGTGAAAATATAAGGAATAGAATCAATGATTTTTGAAGGTATGAAAAGAAATATGAACATGGGAAAACAACAGAGATTAGATATGGTGCAATATTTATGCTACGGAGAAAACCAAATTAACTAATATAGAAAAAGCAGCTCCAAATATATTTAAAGAGAAATACAGGCAAAGGCACTCAGATATGGAAATTTTCAAAATACAAAAAATAAGACCACAAAAGGGAAATGCAGAGCAGAAGATTAGTAAAGTAAAAGAAAAAGGAAGCCAATCTGGTGGTCCCCTGCCATAAACAAACTTTACAACAAAAGGAAGAAACTGTTGCAGAAAAGAGGAAAATCCCAGAATGCAAAAAACTCCCTTACCAGCCTCAGTAAGAAGCTGAGATCCTTCATAAAATCCTCCAAAGCTAGTTTTGAAAATAAAATTGCCAAAGATTCCAAAGACAGCCACAAGGCACTCTATAACTATGTCAAGAATCTAAATGGCGATGCTCAGATCTGCTCTGAGCTACAACAGAATAGCATTAAATATACTGATCACAAGGATATTGCCAATATCCTGGCAGATCATTTCAGTGCCAACTTCACCCCCCCTCTCACCCCCTAAATGGCCCATCTCAATACCAGAAGATTGCCAAATTCCAGTAATAATGGCCACAGAGGTAAAAAACGCACTCTCCAAAGCTAAGAATACAGCATCCATGGGACCAGTTGACATCCCGGGCTGTGTACTACTTGAACTACAAAATGAACTGGCACCTCACCTAAGTGTCATGTTTAATCATACCCTCACCTCAGGCTTTATGCCCATTGAGTGGTGCACAGCTACAGTTATCTCACTCCACAAGGGGGGATGCACCTTGGATCCCGGGAATAACCACCCCATCAGTCTGATGAGCCTGATCTGCAAGGCCATGGAACATATTATCATGGAACTTATAAACAAAGACATTGGCAACCTTAAAACACTGGACCCCTCCCAGTTTGGGTTTGTGAAGGGCCGATCTTGTCTCCTGAACCTTATTTACTTCTTCGAATCAGTCTCCAGAGCCGTGGACGAGGGTAAGACAGTCCACACAGCCTATCTGGACCTCGCCAAGGCCTTTGATACCATCCCCCACTCTGAAATCATAGATAAACTTTCTAAGCTGCGCATTAATCCCTACATCACTCAATGGGTTGCCAACTGGCTTACTAACAGAACCCACACTGTAAAAGTAGCTGACTCCAAATCCAGCTCCAGACAAGTGACAAGTGGAGTACCTCAGGGTTCAGTCCTGGGACCTCTCTTGTTTGGCATCTACTTCTCTGAAGTATGGGCCAACACTAAGGGACTCTGGCTAACAAAGTTTGCAGATGACTGCAAACTGGGAGCCATTATTGAATCCCCAAATTATGTCAATACTCTACAAAAGGGCCTTACAGAAACAGATGCTTGGTGCCAGAGCCATGGGCTCAAGCTCAATGCCAAGAAATGTATAGTTATCCCCTTTGGGAAAAAACATGTACCCGTGAATTACCACATAGGTGGCAGTACACTAAACACCGAAAGTGTGATAAGAAACTTAGGGGCACAGGTGGACAGTGGTCTCACCTTCAATAACCACATCGTCACAACAGTCAGGAAATCCTTCTATGTGGCACACCTCATCACTAAGGGCTTTTCATCCAGAAAAAGGAGGTCATTGTCCCACTGTACTCATCCCTCATTAGACCCATTATAGAATACAATGCCCCATTTGGTAAGTACCTCTCAAGACATCTGCAGCAACTGGAAAGGCCACATAAATACCTCACTAAAAGAATCACAGGCCTAAAGCAGATGCCCTATGCTGACCACCTTAAAAAACTCCAGCTATACTCTGTCACATATCGTCTACTCTGAGGCAATCTCTGCTTAACATACAAGGCCTTGTCAAACCTAGAGCTGTTGGACATGCTACACTTAAAGAAATCTCAATCCCTCAGAGCCACATGCTCCAGGAATCTAAATCTTGTCATCACAATAAACAAAACATGCTGGAGGGATAGGTTCCTGACCCAGAGACTCCCCAGACTCTGGAATAGACTGCCCATACATGTCAAGCAGAGCACCTCTTTGGCCCTCTTCAAAAGGAGCCTTGATGATTGGATGGGAGAAAGGAAATTCACCCCGGGGATCATGTCAGTTGCCCTGCTAGACAGGGGTCATGGGAAGTAAATAGTGTGGGAAGAAATAGCCAGAGAATTGTTATGGCTAGGCTTGTATAGGCCCTAGGGCCGATAGCCTAGTACCAACCTATGAACCTATGAACCTATGAACAAAATAGAGAGTGACAGGTTATGTCACAGCAAGATGGAACAATGTGTCCCTCAAGTAAGGAGAATCATGAGGAGCGGCAGCCAAATGAAGAAGAAATATAGGCATGGGAAAGAAAAAGATTTAAAATGGTGCGATAGTTTATAAGTATCACCAAATATATTTGAATAGAAATACAGGAAAAGGCAGCCAGTTATGGAAATTTTTTCAATATAAAAATATCTAAATAAAGGGCGGGAATTAGAAAAGAGGATTAGCAATGGAGAAGTTAAACAAATAGAAAATAAAGTTATGGATTACCTGCAAAGTGAAGGATTTAGTGTAGAAAATCTAACTCTAATAACATCATAGCATGATAGAATAATGAATCCCCAAATTAAGGAGAAACCAGCCCTGCAGGAAGTATCAAATCAGTTATCAAACAAAGATACTTCGGAGCCTTCAGTAGGAAACCAGTACAAAAGTTCATTTGGAGTTGCACAACAAAGAAAGGAACAGGAAACTGTGGAAACTCTATTGCAGCCAATGCTGTGAAGTGTCAAGACAGTGAGTTTCCATACGAAAGAGCAATAGATGACCCAGGGTGAAGCTGAAGAGAATAGGGCACAGCAAGATTTTCTGGAACATTCTGCAAATGCCTTCAGGAAATGGAGAACAAAGAATATGCTCTTAGTTTAGAAGAAAATGATCTAAAGGAAGAATTGCTTGATTTAATAGAGATGAATAGACATATTAAGATCAATTAAAGAAACAGACTACAGAAAATAAGTAAGACCCAAAATGTTAGAAGTTTGATAAAACAAATGAACACAGTAATCAAGACTTTCATATGATATAACAGAAGTAAATAGGATATATTATTGTGCAGTTAAATTAATAACATATAAAATGTTAACACAAAAACACAGGGTAGTAAGGGAAAGGAAATGTAGATAACAAATGCCATCACAGAAGTATAGAATAGAGAAAACTATAAAGCAATTAAGGCAAGAAGGGTCATTGTTAGAAGAGTAGAAATGAGGGAACAGGTCAACAAAAATTCTCAGAAAGATAGGCATGATAAATACAATACACAGTATCAGAACAGACCAGGATCTATAGTACACAACTGCAAATAAACTAAAGATATCAGCACAGGCAGAAGATATGTAGATAAATATAAAGGAAAAGTACAAAATAAGCAATTTATCAATGACCCATAAAAGTTTTATAGAAAATTGGAAAACAAAAAGAATAGAAACATCACCAAAAAAAGAAGAAATAGACACATATTGGAGAAATATCTATGAATATCCTGTGGAACATAACAAAGATGCTGAATGGATAGAAGAAGTAAAAGAAAGAATAAGAAGTTCAAATGTACAAGATATGAAATTGGATGAAGTAACGGCCAGAGAAACTGAAACAAAATAAAGAAAAGGTCCTAACTGGAAAACCCCAAGCCCAAATGCAGTACCTAACTTTTAGCTAAAAGTTTTAACATCTTTACATGAAGATCCTGCCATGAGTAAGAACTATTTACATGCAAACCCCAAATAGATGCCAACCTAGTTAGCAACAGGAAAAACATTACTCCTTAAGAGTGATCCTGCAAGATATCCCAAAAGCTATAGGCCAATACCTTGCCTTACAACGATGTATAAACTATATACTGAAAATGATGCCGACAGAGATTATAGTCATTTAGAAGAAAACTCAATCATGGCAACAGAACAAAAGGGTAACAAAGGAAAGTCATATGGAACAAAGGATCATTTGTTGTTAAATAAAGTCATAATGGAGAATTGTAAAAAGGGGATGAATCTAAGTATCAGAAAAATAAGCTGACACTCTGCTGAAGGTTGTATTAATAACTAGCGAAAAAACAGAAAAATTGAGAAAAGACAGACCACCACAGCACATCTAACCAATAGTTCAAAAGGCTCAAAATAAAACCAATATTTTAATTTTTCATTAAAAATATAAAAAAAACAACATCGATGGATAAGTGCTTTCAGTCATTGGTCTTCAGATCCTTTCTTTCTGGATTACTAAAAATCCTTAAAAACAAATTAGAGCCAATCAATGAGAAGCAGGAACTCAGAATAACCAATAACATTTGGTTCCAAACTTCATTCATTATTTGTTCTTCTATTCTTTAAGGGTCCAATCAAAATTATGCAGAAAGCAGACAAATCGCTAAGTATTAAAACAGTCAAAGACCAATTAGAATGAAACAGGAAGTGGTTACCTGCAAATAGCAGGCAACCAATGTCTTCTGATATAATAAGTCAATACCTAAACTAATGTCTTTTGTCTTTTCCTGGTTAGGGGTCACCACAGTGGAACTCCAGTCTGCTAATGATTGGCAGTGGATATTTTATGGTGCCGAGTTGTCAGCCCGACACCCAACCTTCAAAGAAGGCACACCCATTCACACACGCACCTACCTGCATGTCTGTAAATGTCACTCGACCATGGAGAGGACATGCAGACTCTACACAGAAGGCGCTCCAGCCGAGAATCAAATGGGAGAACCTCTTGCTGCGAGGTGACACCGCTAATCGCTGCACTACTGCAGCTATAATAATGAATCAATTCCTGAACAGATAAAATTTCATTACTTTAATCTACTCCCAGTTCATGGAAATCGTGACTCTCCAAACAATCCAACATATCCAAGAACCATATTAAAACATCAGATGACCGCTTTATCTGTTTACTGATAAACTTCCTTCCCTATAAAATAAATCATAAATACATCACATCGACCCTCTTTAAGTCCTTGCCTTTTGCACCAATAAAAATTTTTGACAATAAATTACAACCCATTATTGAAAAGCAGGAACTTGGACTGACCAATAAAAGTTAGTTCCAAGTTTCATTAACTATTCGTTCTTCCATATGTTAAGGAACCAATCATAGTGAAGCAAGAAGGCAGTGAGTAACATCAATGAGTCGCCACTGCTGTTCATGGTTGAACAATCACAAACCGATTTAGGTGAAACAAAACCCGTCTACATAAAGAAAGTAGACAACTAAAATCTTTTAGTAGAATGTCATGAATCAATATATAAACAAACCGAATCAGTGTCAAGCATTATGTAACAGCCAGTCAATCCTTTTCGTAGTGCAGAGAGCCTAATTAGTTTCAAGTCCTTCTGCACAAGCCTCTTTCCTTTAATACTAGAAGAACTTGATTCCCTTAGACAAGTTATTGGAAATTAATTGTAATTGTCTCTTAACCCTCAAGGTTATTTGGTTCTTAGTGCATTATGCGCTCCACATTTGTGTAAACTAACTAGGCTCTCTGCACTACGAAAAGGATTGACTGGCTGCTACATTATTTTCGTTGCTGATTCTATTTGTTTATATATTGATTCATGACATTCTACTAAAAGATTTTAGTTGTCTACTTTCTTTATGTAGATGCATTTTGTTTCACCTAAATCGGTTTGTGATTGTTCAACCATGAACAGCATTGGCTACTCGTCGGTGTTACCCACTGCCTTCCTGCTTCACTATGATTGGTTCCTTAACATGTGGAAGAACGAATAGTTAATGAAACTAGGAAACAACTTTTATTGGTCAGTCTGAGTTCCTGCTTTTCAATGATGGGTTGTAATTTATTGTCAAGGATTTTTATTGGTGCAAAAGGCAAGGACTTGAAGAGGGTTGATGTGATGTATTTATGAGTTATTTTATAGGGAAGGAAGATTATTTGTAATCAAATAAAGTGGCCATCTGATGTTTTAATATGGTTCTTGGATACGCTGGATTCTTTGGAGAGTCACGATTTCCATGAACTGGGAATAGATTAAAGTAACAAAATGTTATCTGCTCAGGTATTGACTTATTATATCAGAGGACATTGGTTTCTTGCTATTTGGAGGTAACCGCTTCCTGTTTCATTCTAATTGGTCTGTGACTGTTTTAATACTTAGCGATTTGTCGGCTTCTTGCATAATTTTGATTGGACCCTTAAAGGATGAAATAATGAATAATGAATGAAGTTTGGAACCAAATGTTATTGATTATTCTGAGTTCCTGCTTCTCATTGATTGGCTCTAATTTGTTTTTAAGGATTTTTAGTAATCCAGAAAGAAAGGATCTGGAGACGGTCAATGACCAAAAGCGCTTATCCTTCTGCTTTTTTTTATATATATATTTTTAGTAACAAATTAAAGTATTGGTTTTATTTTGAGACTTTTGGACTATTGGTTTGACATGCCGTGGTAGTCTGTCTTTTCTCAATTTTTCTGTATGAATCTAAGAATGGCATGGATAGTCTACAAAAAAGCAAGAGTGCTTACAAATGTATAAGATATACTCTACACTGATTGATTACATTACAGTGACCATCAAACAGTGGAAAACCACTTTGCAGCTAAGCCATAAGAAAGGGCAAGTCATACATAATCCCACGGATAAAAACTCAAAGGGGATATTCCAGGGTGACTCTGTCACTGCTGCTCTTTTGTCTTCTCCTCAACCCATTAAGCTCTCTACTTAATAGATTAGGTCATGCCTACAATTTGACTCCCAGAAAACAACAAAGTGTAAAGACCTCTCACTTTCTCTCTTTGGAGGATTTAAAACTGTAGTTCATCAGATGAGGAGCTGAAAATACAACTGAAAGTAGTCAAAACTTTCTTAGATGATATAAGAATGTCATTTCTTCTTGATAAATGTGCAAAAGCAACCTATAAAGCAGGAATGCTACAGCACCAAGAAAATATCAATCTCAGACAGCATTGTGATATAAAAGAACTTCAGCAAGAGGGAGTGCATACGTATTTGGGATATTTGAGAATTGATGAAGGATCATCAATAAAACATGAATAAATGTGAATAAAACTTAGTAAGGAATATTTTAGAAGTCCAAGCTAGAAACCAATTTGCTCTTCTCTTCTACCTTAAAGTTTTGGGGTGACTGACTGGCCTCAAAAGGTATTGGATCAGTTAGACAGGAAAACAAGAAAAAATGCTTCATGCTTATCAAATGACTTATAAAAATCAGTGAATACCAAGATTATATATTCCCCATTCAAAAGGAGGCATAGGCTTTCACAAAATTGATTACATGTATAAATCTTCAATCATTGGACTGCATACATATTTGCTGACCTCACAAGATCCAAACATACAGAAAGTTTTAAAACATGAGGGGAACAAGTCTAAGATGACCTCCCTGCTTAGTTTAGCAGAAACATATTGATGTCTAGCAGGAATGGAAATCAAACCAGCAGTAGATAAAAGTCAGGCAGCAACTGAATGTGGCAAAAAAAACAAAACAAAAGAAATAATATAAGGTGAAGGCTCAGATGCGAAGGAATGGGATGTGGTAAATGCATAAATATAGTAGCAAGTACAGAAAACTCCTGGAACAACCTCACGCCAATCAGAACTTAATGCTGGAATGATTAAGTAGGGGTAAATTTAAACCAAAAGACGAAGGGTTAATATTGATCCCAGGATAGTGGACTACATACACATTGCTTCACAAAGTCTATTCAACATGTCAGAGAAACAGACAAATGCAGGTTATGTAAAACAGCATTGGAAACAGTTGCACATCTTGTTGCTGAGTGTGATACACTAATGGCACTGGGCCTGTATACTGAAGGTCATAATAATGTGGCAAGACTGTTGCCTTGTGGATTGTGCAAACATTATAATATTGAAGTAGCTGAGAAGCTTTGGAAACATGAGCCACAAAGCATTATAGAAAATGAAGAAGTTTATATCACATGGGATCATCCATTACAAACAGTTCAAAAATAGATATGAGAAAAACAGATATAGTACTCCAGGAAAAGAAGACAAAAGTAGCATTGATCACTGATATTGCTACGCCCAGCAATTACAGTGTCCTACATATAGAGAGACACAAAGTCATAAAA
Source organism: Protopterus annectens (assembly GCF_019279795.1). Lineage (NCBI taxonomy): Eukaryota > Metazoa > Chordata > Ceratodontiformes > Protopteridae > Protopterus > Protopterus annectens. The sequence goes on from NC_056729.1 coordinate 1,324,906,392, forward strand.
TACCAGGATTTGTAGATAGAAACAAGAACAATGTGGAAGAAGGATACACAGACAGTTCCAGTAGTAGTAGGAGCAATAGGTCTCATAAAAAATAATTTACAGTCGTATTTAGGTATGTTACCAATACATGTAACTCTGTATAAATTGCAGAAAGAGTCAGTTCTGGGCATTTTCAGCTAACATCAATGACTGAAATAATACAAATTTCATGAACTTTCATCATGCATATTGACAGCACACCCCTAAGAGTCAACCCAGTAGTCAGGGACTTGGGTACACATGTATACAGTAATCTACTCTTTGACCACCATATATATATCTACAGTAGTGAAGAAATAATTCTATGTTATGTAACTTATAAACAAAGCTATGACATCTAAGTCGAAGGAGGTCATTGGTCCATTGGATTCAGCATTCATCAGACTTATCATTGAGTATCGTGCCCCTTTAGTATGTACCTAATGATGCACATCCAACAGTTGGCATGTTCACAGAAGTCCTCACTAAAAGAATACAGGATGTAAGTAACATGTCTTGTGCAGAACACCTCAAAGCCCTATCCTTGTATTTAGTCTCCTACAGGCTGTTGAGGGGTGATCTATGCCTAGCATACAAGGAATCATCAGATCCTACCCTGATGGAACTCCTGCATATCTGCAAAACAAACAGCACCAGAATTAGCCATTCTAAAGACCTAAACCTTGCCTGTAATATAAATAGGACCTGATGGATAGAAAGGTATGTGTCCCAGAGACTATACCATCTCTGGAACAGGCTCCCCATCCATGTGAAGCAGAGTTCCTCGCTAACCCAATTCAAGTGTAACTAACTTGGACAATGAGATGGGAAACAGGAAATTCATCCTTGGTTTGGTACCTATAAATGGTTTATCTCCCAGGCCCCTGATAGTAAAGATGTATTGCCTAAGCCACTGCTTTCACTTATCAAGGATACCAGAACATGGCACAGATTTGGGATGCATGGCTAGCCTTAAAAATATCCTAGTGGTCATTAGCCTAATATATATCTATGAACTTATCACCCAAAAGATAAAAGATTTAAAATGATGAACTACGTACACTTTTGTTTACAAAATACATTGAAAAGGTGGGAGAAAGAAACAAATGCAAGATCTTTAGAAAAATAACTGGACACGATTGCACATCTTGATGCACCCATGGCAGAGGGCCTGTATACTGAAAGGCACAATAATGTGGAAAAATTGTTGCATTGGGGTTATACAAACATTACAATATAGAAGTAACTGACAAGCACTGGAAACATGAACCACAAAGTCTTATAGAAATATGATGAAGTTTATATCACATAGGATCACCTATTACCAATACTTCAAAAATAGATGAGAAAAAAACAGGTATAGTAGTCCATGACAAAAAAGGCAAAAGCAGCACTGAAATTGTTAAACCCAGTGATTACAGTGTATTATATACAGGGAGAAACAAAGCCATAAAATACCAGGATTTGTAGACAGAAATGAGATCAGCGTGGAAAAGAGATACATAGACAGTCACAACAGCAGTAGGAGCAATAGGTCTAATAAAAAAAGACCTTATAGTCATTCAGAGATATGCTACCGCTACATTTAACATCATATGAATTACAGGAGGCAATTCTGGGCACATTGTGGGTGCTGAGAAGACCAGTCTTGGCTAACATCAAAGAGTGAAACAATACTAACTTCATGAACTTTAATCATATGCTGACTTAGGACCGGGGTCCATTCCTGTCATGATATTAGAAGTAAGGAGGGTGTTATGGTCATTTACTTATCAAGTGCCAGTATTCACTACATTATGCATGCACACAAGTCCCTGCTCCACAAGTACACATATGACACAATCATAGTGCACGTGTGTGTAAATAACTTGAGATGTACCTCCCTAGACTATATGAAGAGAGAGAGACATGTTGGAGCTCTCAAAATATGTGTCTGAGGCAGAGACGAACCTAGCGTTGAGCAGCATTTAACCATCACTAAGACGTTTGGTGCAATATGAACAAAAGATTACTGATTTCAATAACTGGGATAGCTTATGGTATTATTCTAAGGAGGTACAATATTTAACAGATTAGTAGGAGATGGTGGGCAGTCCTAAATGCCTTGCCAGGGATGGCTTGTACCTATCCCACAAAGGTTTTTGTATATTGGCTAAAAACATTTCCATCTTCACAGTGCCTTTTTTAGGTAATGTCAGTCTTCCGGAGCTTCCGACATACAAAAACAGAATCATGATAACACAAAGGTATTGCTTTTCAATGTTGGGATCCCTCACAAAAAACTCCACTCCTACAAGCACTCTTTACCCTGGAAAATATTGGTATATGCATTGTCACAGAGACCTGGTTCAATACCATTGAGAGCATTCCATCAGTGTAGGATTTAAATGCCTATGACATGGCCAGGCCCACCACATTAGATACAGATAGTACAGGCAGCAAAGTATCCATAGTCTTGAAAACAATGAATCTCCAGACTCATTAGACAAGGTAAAGACCAGGAACTCCTGTCCATCCATCTTAGTATTTACAAAATCCTTATCTTATCTTATAATAGTTAGACGACCCCCTTGGTTTCCCCTTCTGCCCTTACCACCTACCTAACCAGTATGAAGTACCTGTGCATAAAGCTAAACACCATAATCCTAGAATACTTCAACAACCCCTCCATTACCCAGGAGACATATACATCCTCAAACATGTGCACGCAGATATTTCTGGATTTCATCAAAAGAAACTCTCTGGAACAATTAGTCCACAGTCCAACCAAGGCAATGAAATCCTGGACTTGGTCCTTACCAATGTGGGGCAACTTTGCTACCCAACAAGTGTAACTTCCTCCCCAGTCAAATAGGACCACAGCTCAGTCACATTCACCTTAAGACTGTAGCTGGAAGCATTTGCTAATACCTCAATATTCAGAGATTATGCCAAAACTGTATTTATTAAAACTGAGTGATAACCTGGCTAAATTCAAATGCCTCTTCCATCTTGATGACCCCAATAAATATGCAGATTCCTTTACTGCCAAATTCTATGCACATGTAAATAGCTGCATAGATACATCTGTCCCCCTCGGGAGGAAATACAACACCAAATTTATAAATAAATCCCTGTGGTGGAATCCTAATATAAACAGGCTCTATCACAACAGAAAAAGAAATTATTGTACGAAACAATAAATTTTGCTTTCAAGATGCCAATAACAGTCTTGCTAAACTTAACAAGCACTCTGGACCCAGATCAAATCAACCAAAGCCAGACAGGTAAAAATAGCCACCCAGGTGAAGAATAGCTACAAATATGAGGAAAAAAGCCACCCAGGTGCAGGATAGCCATAAAGCCTAGCAACCCAGGTGAAGGATAACCACAAAGCCTTCTTTAACTGTGTTGTAAATCTCAAATATAATGCCCATCACTGCAGAAAGCAAATAGTAAAGGATATCACATATTCAGAGCCAAAAGACATAGCCAATATATATTAACTGACAAATTTATTTCAAACTTCACCAACCATATTACCAGATTGCAGTTTACAATCAAAAAGTGGAAATCCATTTTAATGAAAACTGGTTGGCCGAACATGTGTTTGACCAATGCCTGTAATGTTGAACTGAAAATATATGACTTCATATTAGTGAAAGTGAGTACACATTCACTAATATGAAGTTGATGTTTTGAACTGAGATCGCAGTACAGTGCAGATCAGGAAATGTTCCCTTTTACTCACTGTAGTACAATCTCGGAGTTGGTATATATAATAAGCAGGGGTGTGGGGTGTGCAAAGGGCTTGCCCCCTGCAAAAACGTTAATGGTAACACAGAATTTCAACTTTTGAACTTCTGGTATTCGAATGTGGATTGCTGTGGCTACCATTTCCAACATTTTTGGTAATTTGGTATTACCAAAGTCGGATAAACTAGTCGGTAATTTTGATGAAGACTCTTTTCAGTTTCAAAATTTTGATAGTAAACCTAAGATTACATACCTGCATCTACCCCCCCCCCCCACCAAATCTCCCAAGAACAAGTCCTCATGGCACTATCCAAGGCACAGAACACTACTTCTGCGGGGTTGGATAAGATACCCAGCTGCTAAGTGGCTATCTAAGACATGACTTGTCAGAACCGCTACAGAGGTTATTCAGTATTACTCTCCAAACAGGCTTCATGCTGGATGAATGGAGGAAAGTAACACTCATGCCCTTGCACAAATTGGGGTGTCATTGGTCCTAGGTAGTTAGAGACCCATAAGTCTGACCAGGCTTATCTGTAAGACTGTGGAAAAGATCACTACAGAACTAATAAATAAGGCTATAGTTAATACAAACTCTTGACCCAAGCCATTTCAGAGTCATCAAATGCAGATCTTACCTTCTTAACCAGGCCAACTTCTTTGAAAAGGTTACTGAAAAAGTAGGTGAGGGCAAATCAGTGCACACTGCATACCTAAACCATACAAAGGCCTTCAACACCATTCCACACTCAGTTATAGTACATAAACTCTCCCAGCTAAATGTAAGTCCCTAGTAACTCATTGAAAAGCAGACTGGCTCACAAATAGAACCCAGGAAATTAGGATGGGTGGCTCTATGTCCCCCAGAAGGCCATCAGTAGTTGTGCACCCGAGGGTCAGTCCTTGGGCCACTCCTCTTTAGCATTTACTTCTTGGAGGTCAAAACAAATGTTAAGGGTCTAAAGCTGACCAAGTCTGCAGATGGCTACAAAATTATTGCCATTATTAACTCCCCAGATGCACCAAAATAATTTATGAGAGCCTTTCCCAAACCAATCTACGGTGTCCAAATCATGAAATAAAACTAAATACCAAGAAATATATAATAGTATTCTTTGCGAAGCATAACATCCCTGGTAACTATCACATTGACAACACTCACCTGAAAGTTGCCTCACAGTTACAGATATGATAATGTATGCCAAAAATGAACTATCCTTAGATCACATCACCGTGTATCCAGTATTGCAAGGAAGTCTTTTTTTCATTGCACAGCTTATATCTAAAGATGTATTGTCCAGATCCAGGAATGTAAACATTACACTCTACTCATCATTCCTTAGGCCGATCACTGAGCATAATACCCATTCAGTAGGTACATTTCCAAACTCTTGTCATAACTAGAATGACCACAACATTTTATGACTAAAAATAAAGGGTCTGACTCACAAAAACTATGCAGACCATCTAAAAGCCTTGTCCCTCTAGTTGGTATTATACAGACTGTTAAGAGGTGACTTCTGTATAGAGCCTCAACAGACCTTATTCTGTCAGTTCTATTACACATTCACAAGTCCAATGTTAGTGTGAACAGATGCTGAGGGGATCTTAATCTCTTTTGTAACATAAATCAAAAATGTCAGAGGGATAGGTATGTATCACAGAGAATACCTCTTCTATGGAACCATCTTCCATGCCACATAAAGCAAAGTATTTCTCTTATTTTATTCAAATTTAATTTGGACAAATGTAAGAGCAACTGCAAATTCACCCTGGTTTAACAATAAATACCCCAATATTTTTTCCCATAATCTTTATTAGTTGTCGTAGGCAAAAATACAAAACAACAGCAACTCTGTTTTAACCAATTGTTAAACAGTGAAACATGGAAACATTAATCAGGTATACTCATAGATTTAGAGTCTACAAATAAACATTAAAAAAAAATATATATATATATATATATATATATATATATATATATATATATATATATATATATACACATAACTATTTACACAAGTGCTATAAACCTACTGGAAAAGGAAACAAACTTGAGTTTGGATAATATAGGAGTTGAAACAAATATATATCAATATGAGTAGAGGCCCTATCAGAAGTGAACAGAGTTGAAGTAAGAAAAAATAGTTGATAAGGAGACCCATTTTCCCTTAAATTATCTGTAATTTAATAATATCCAGAATGACAAATGCATCTTAGATACTTCAGGTACAAATAACATTGGGTAAGAATGTGATCCAGGTTATAGCCTGCTATATGTTCTCAACCATGTCCCTAGACTCTCATTCCATGTTCCTAAGCATCCTGGAATCTATCAAGGTCCAGCCCAACACTCTCATACTAGGAGACTTCAACTACCCCTCCATCAACTGGGAAAACTACTCAAGTACCAATACACTGACCCAACGCTTCCTGGAATTCATCAATTCCAATGCCCCGCACCAGCTCATTCTGACCCCACTAGAGAAAGCAACATTCTTGACCTGGTTATTACTAACATGGGTGACTGTTGCTCTACACCAATAGTCAATCCCTCCCCAGTCCGATCTGACCATAAACTAATCACCATAGAAATCAACATCTCATCCACACCCCGGACAAAGGTAACCACTTTGAAAAACTTCTCCAAAGCTGACTTTCAACTCCTAAAAACAGAGGTGGCTAACTTGACGGCACCCATGGAAAATAGCTGCATGACTGCCAAATCATACACCAATGCACTGTACAAACATACATAAATGCATGGAACTAGCCTTACCCAACAGAACCAAGACACTCTCCTCCAAAAAAAGAAAGCCAATCTAGTGGTCCCCTGCCATTAATAAACTCTACAACAGAAGGAAGAATCTGTTGCAGAAAAAGGTAAAGTCCCAAGACTGGAAAAACTCCCTTATTAGCCCAAACAAAAAGTTGAGATCCCTCATCAATCTTCTAAAGCCAGCTATGAAGACAGAATTGTGGCAGAAACTAAAAACAATCACAAAGCCTTTTATAGTTATATCAAGAACCTCCACGGCAATATCCAGATTTGTTCTGAGTTACTGCACAATGGTATTTCCTATACTGAGCCGACAGATATTGCCAACATACTGGCAAACAGATTCATTGCCAACTTTACCTCCCCCCAAAGGACCAATCACAATACCGGAAGAATGCCAGGCATCCAGCATTACTGCAGCCCAGGTTAAAGCTGCATTGTCCAAGGCCAAAAATACAGCTTCCATGGGACCTAATAATATCCCTGGCTGTGTTCTACATGAACTACAAAGTGAACTGGCACCGCATCTGTGTGCCCTGTTCAGTCACACCCTCACCTCAGGCTTTGTCCCTATCGAATGGCACACTGCTACCGTTATCCCTCTCCATAAAGGGGGAGCGACTCCAGACCCTGGGAATTATCATCCCATTAGGCCTGACAAGTCTAATATATATAAAGCTATGGAGCACATCATCATTGACCTGATTAACAAAGATATAGAAAATCTCCAAACACTGGACCCCATGCAGTTTGGCTTTGTGAAAAGGCGATCATGCCTGCTCACCCTGGTTGACTTCTTTGATTCAGTCACCAGGGCTGTGAATGAAGGTAAAGCAGTGCATACAGCCTACCTTGAGCTAGCCAAGGCCTTTTAATACCATTCCTCACTCGGGAATTATTGATAAATTCACCAAACTAGGCATCAACCACTATATCACTATGTGGGTTGCAAACTGGCTCACAGATACAACACACAGTGTGAATGCAGCAAACTCCAAGTCAGACTCCTGACCAGTCATGAGTGGAGTCCCACAGGGATAGGTCCTAGGTCCTCTCCTGTTCGGCATCTACTTCTCAGAAGTCCAGGCCAACACAAAGGGACTCTGGCTGACCAAGTTCTCAGATGACTGCAAGCTGGGAGCCATTATTAGCTCCCCAAGTGATGCGGACATCCTACAGAAAGGCCTCTAAGACCAATGATGGGTGTCAAAACCATGGCCTTAAGCTTAATGCCCTTTGCCAAAACTCAGTTCCCACTAACTACCACATCAATGGGAGCCCACTGAATACTGATGGTGTTATAAGAGATCTGGGGACACAGGTTGACAGCAACCTCTCCTTCAACCACCACATTGCTACTGTGGTCAGAAAGTCCTTCTATGTGGCACATTTCATTACCAAGGGTTTTGCATCCAGGAAAAAACAGGTCATCTTCTCTCTCTACTCTTCCCTCATTAGACCAATCATCGAGTATAATGCCCCATTTGGCATGTACCTCGATACACACCTGCAACAACTGGAGAGGCCACAGAAGTACCTCACATAGAGGATCCTAGGCATTAAACACGTCCTACATGGACAGACTCAAAAGACTCCAGCTATTCTCTGAATCATATCACCTACTTAGAGGTGTTCTCTGCTTGACTAACAAAGCCATGTCTGACCCAGCTCTGTTAGAAATGCTACCTCTAAAAATATCCCAATCCCTCCACACCACACGCTCCAGAGACCTCAACCTTATTACCACAATCAACAGAACATGCTGGAGGAAGAAGTTCCTCACCCAGAGACTGCCCATGCTCTGGAACAGACTTCCAATACATGTCAAGCAGAACACCTCACTGTCTCTCTTCAAGACAAATCTTGATGAGTGGATGATTAATAGAAAGTTCTCCCTGGGGATCACTCCAGTGGCTCTACTTGATAGAGGCACTGGGAACTAACGTCAGGTGGCACAATGCCAGGACACTTCTATGGGCTAGGCTTGTAAAGGCTCCAGGGCCATTAGCCTAGGACACACCTATGAACCTATGAACAAGGCTAATATGAAATAATTTAAAATATTCAATGCCAACATTCAATAAAGTATGGAAGAGCCTTTGGGTTAGACATAAGGAGTTTATGGGCTGATATATAATTAATTGCATTTGTTTAAACCCTCTCCAAGTGAGAGAAGGTCTATCCTTCCAATCAGATGTAATATAAAATTTTATAAGTGTAAATAACATAATTAGGATGTGAGTTTGTAGCTTTGTCAGACCAGGAGGAGGAATATGCAAGATAGTAAATTCCCATGACAGGGTAGATTTTTAATAGCCCATCTTTTGGAGTCTAACTGTCAGAGAACACCAGAACTAAAAAGAACATTTACAACTCCAAAGTATGTGAAGGAGATCTTAGTAGCTCAAAGAAAGGGCATAAAGGTGAAAAAGAAGGGTTACATTTGTTTATAATGGTAGGGGTAAGATAAGCATAAGTTGTGTGTAGCTCAGTTTTTTAAAAGGGATTGACTTTGAGGTTAACTGGATAGAGTGGATTATTTGCTTATTTGAAACTGATGGATTTAGGTTCGTCCAAAATTAGAAAAAAGGACCTCATTCTGGTATCTAATTGAAGCAATTAGTTTATATGTATTAGATATCATTTTCTTCTTCATAGATAATGGGGTCCAAAGAGTCTGACATGTTTTAATGTCTTTATCTTCTAAGTTGGGGTTAGCTATGATTTTGGAACAGAGTTCCCTTACTTGCCTTAGCATAATGGTATAGCTCCTGAGAAGATATACCCAGTTCGGCTTTGTTAAGGGCAGATCCTGCCTCTTAAACCTGATTGATTTTTTTGAAACAGTCACCAAGGCCATTGACGAGGGTAAGGTGGTCCACACAGCCTACCTGGACCTCGCAAAAGCCTTTGATACAATACTCCACTCAGGCATTATAGATAAGCTCACCAGCTTAAATATAAACCCCTATGTCACTAGATGGGTTGCAAACAGGCTCAAGGACAGAACCCACATGGTTAGAATTGCTGGAGCCATGTCAGACTCCAAACCAGTTACAAGTGGCATCCCCCAAGGCTCAGTCCTGGGACCTCTCTTGTTCGGTATATATTTCTCGGAGGTACAGGCAAACACGGAAGGACTGTGGCTGACTAAGTTCGCAGATGACTGCAAACTGGGCGCCATAATTGACTCTCCAGCTGACACAAGCATCCTACAAAAGGGCCTCATAGAAACAGACAACTGGTGCCAGAGCCATGGCCTCAAGCTAAACACCAAAAAGTGTATAGTCATCCCCTTTGGCAAAAACAAAGTGCCCACAAATTACCACATAGGTGGTAATCCATTAAGTACGGAAGAAGTAATTAGGGACCTGGGGACCCAAGTTGATAGCAATCTCTCATTTGAAAACCACATGGCCAAAGTGGTTAGAAAAACATTTTATATAGCCCACCTAATCATGAAGAGATTCACATCTAGATCAGGGGAGGTCATCGTGCCTCATCCCTCATCAGGCCCATAATTGAGTACAATGCCCCTTTTGGGATGTACCTTACCAGACACCTGCAGCAACTGGAAAGACCCCAAAAGTACCTCACCAAGAGGATCAAATGAGCTCAAACAGATGCCATATACTGCCCGGTTAAAGAAACTTCAGCTCTACTCAGTGGCATACCACCTGTTCAGAGGTGATCTGTGCCTGACGTATAAAGCCATGTCCAACCCGGAATTAATGGACATGCTGCACCTCAGAAAATCCAAATCCCGTCGAGCTACGCGCTCGAGAGACTTGAACCTCAGCACTGAAATAAATAGGACATGCTGGAGGGACAGATTCATAACCCAGAGGCTCCCTTCACTCTGGAATAAAATCCCAGTCCAGGTTAGGCAGAGTCCCTCATTGACTCTCTTCAAGAGGAATCTTGATGAGTGAATGGGAGATCATAGGTTTACCCCAGGTATCACTTCTGTGTCACTGTTAGACAGAGGCACAGTATACTAACCTCGAAAAAGGGCAAGGCAAAATTAATTTAAAATGGGTGGCGAAAGCCAAACACAGTCTGGCTAGGCTTATAATTGCCCTAGGGCAGATAGCCTAGTATGAACCTATGAAGCTCTCATTTCTGAGATACATTGGTCCCAGAAGGGGTAGAAGTCAAGTAAATGACCCTCCCTTAAAAGGGATCCCAGAATTTTCTTGTTCTGCCCACCTCTGGTTTATTCTTATGCAAAATATAAGGGCTAAAAACTGTAATGGGAATGTAAGACTAGACTTCTTATGATTCTCACCAGTCAATAGCCTATTAAGCACATATCATCCTATAAACCTAGCAGTGCAATAATTAACATGGTCACTAT
>NC_056729.1:1324922280-1324932280 GCF_019279795.1 Protopterus annectens
TATTTATTTATTTATTTATTTATTTATTATTTTATTTTATTATTATTTTATTTTATTTAGGATTCCCATCCCTTTCTCTTTATCTATACTCTGGTATCAATCTCTGATAGGGAAGGCAATCACTAGTCTGCAATCCAAATGACTATTGGCCTCATTCCATTCTATTACTTTTCCTTCTCTGTTTGTTCTCAGTATCTTGACTCCTTTGCCATCTTCTTCCAGTAAATTCTAGCCTTCTCTTTTCTATTCTCCATACCCCTAATTGCAGTCATCCCTATCAGCAAAATCTCCTTTCTCTATTCCTGTGCTGGCTTATTTCTTAGTATAGTTTCTTCTACTTAATGAATATAATATTCTAATACACAATTATAATTACAATAATATTCTGTATGACTAATACAATTCTCCTTAAGGATCTCTGTCCAAAATTACATTCTTTCCTTATATCATGAATTATACCCCTGCTTCATCATTCCTTTCCACTTTGAACTGAGCTTTCTGCTTGTGTTATGTATAAGAACCTTAACTGTATAGCTCTAATATAAACCTTCAGATCAGGTAATCCTAAAGCTTTTTGCTCTGTTAGGAAGATCAACTTATCCCTCTTGACTCTGGCCCTCTTCCATACCCAGGTAAAATCATTCATCTCTTGACCAATTACTATCCACAACTTCTCCTCTGGTTGATAAAGATATGTCTGACCTGTGTATAAAACTAAAGGGACAAGAAACATTTCAACTGCTTGTATCTTGCTATCCATATTCATAGGCAAGAGCTCCCAGAGTCTCAGTTTTTGAATTATATTTTGTTTAGTCTCCTCCCACATTATCCTTAGCTGCCATTACCAAATCTGTTTTAATCCATACTCCCAAATAATTCATTTTATCATGTCCACATAAATATGGGTATTACTGGACCAGTTCATGCATGGGTACATATTTTACTTTGTTTTATCTTCATTAATTTTATATCCCAAAAAAACAGAACTTTTTCAGAATATTCCACAACAATGAAATATCCTTTGTTGCTGTTATTGAAAATTTTGGTTGCCTTTGTACAGAAATCTCTTCCATCACCTTCATTATCACAATCTCTAGCTGTAGCTGTAATTACAGCATCAGTTAGTTCATTCAACTTCACTAGCATGTAGCAGACTACATTTTCTTTGAGAGACATATGTAGATGATTACATTCTGTATAGCTTCTCAATCACTATGATAGTTGTTTTGCACTGTCTTACAATATTGCATATATTGGAATACAGTGTTACATACATTGTAAAAGTCATGCATCTTGACCTAACCCATGTATTGTGCTTTACACACACACACAATGAACTTTGCAGCACATGTCTTCTTATTTAAAGTTAGCATTTACTATATTATTTTCTGGTGCCAGCACACTCTAATTAACCTTAACTAGTCAGATGCCAAAAGATTTTGAGACAAATTCCAACATAAATGTTAGCTGTGCCTCATGATCAGTCAAGTTCCTAACAGCTGGAATGCCACATACTGTATGGTGCAGTGAATGCTGGAAAAGAAGAGAAATAATTCACTAGTGTAGGCTTGGTGTGTGACAGAATCCAGCAGTGGTATCCACAGCAGGGTCCGACTACTGCTGTTCAACACTTAGAGGAGGTTACATAAATGGTGAGGAGTAAAATGCTTGGCACAGCATGGCTTTACTACTTTATCTCAGTGACCCATGTCATATTTTGGTGCTTACGCTCAATTCCAAGTAAATATCTTGGCCATGTTGTCATTAAATTGTTGCTCTCCATAGTCAGTAATAAGTGTCACCAAAAAGAAATACCAGCTCCATTAGCCAAAAGTTACCAAAAATGATATTTTAAGTTTTAATAAATTGTCTTAGAAAGATAGATAGATAGATAGATAGATAGATAGATAGATAGATAGATAGATAGATAGATAGATAGATAGACAGGTCGATAGATAAGAAACCTGCCTTCAGCCTTTGATATCTTTACTACGTGTGGACAGAGGTCAAAACTTCCACTCTGTCTGTGGGCAAAACAAGTACATATATAATAGCTGGAGTCTTTGAAATCTATACTGAAAAGGAATGGTCAACTTATAAGACTTACATCCAGTCCAACCGGTCCATCTCTTAGTCTGCTCTTCTACTCATTAACTGTAAAATTCAATGTATATGAGATCTTCATTGTAGAAGGTTAGCTCATAAAACTCAACGAATCAAAAAATAGCTGCCTACTAAAGCAAACGTTGCAGTTTTAGAGAACACTATTTGCCATATAACATTTTGTCCACACTTGAAGTGCTACGTATATCTAAGGACACTTTTACATTGTTGCTCCTTCAGAGCATTGCCTGCTGCTCTTTTGCACATGTAGTTTATATACAAGTTCAGATGACTCTATAAAGTGAGGTTGCTTCCCTTAATTTTCCTTTTCTCTGAGGTTTGTGTACCCCTGGAGGTAATATATTTAGAAACTTGGGGTAGTGAGGACATAGAGCTTATAATGAGTGTGTAAAACTGTGTTTAATGTGTTTTTCTTTCTTTTTTGAGATTTAGAGAAGTTGCAGTATTGAAAGAATCATTGTTTCATTATATATCCATGCATAAGATAATAATGTAGCACATTTTCATCTTTAGAAAACTTTGGATCATGATTTTTATCATTATAAAAGTATAAAAATGTATGTTCAGCCTAAGTACATCCAAAAGCAGAGACTGGATTCTTCTGAAGAACACCTGAATATTATGTATGAAAATTGAAGGTTTCCTACCAATAAAAACACTGACTTTGAAATGCTTACCCCAAGCATAATATCTATATCTAGATATCTAAAAGGGGGAAGCTCTTTGTTTACACTTTAAGAGAAGATAGAACAGAGAGCAACCAAAAATAACCGAAACTGTAATGAAAGAGAAAGAGAATGACCAAAGTAATTAGAACCTCTCAACTGTGCACATTTTAACAGTAAGTCCATATTTTTGATTAATATTGTTTTTCATATTACATTTGAGGTTTTCTGGGAAATCACTGAGGACTGAAGTTATTAACTAATAGCATACGTTTCTGTTTTCGACAGAAAATGCATGTTAATGCAATTCCTGTTATTCTAGAAACTTTCTAAAATTATAAGAACATATTTAAAAATCTGTCCCTATTTTGGGGCCTTTATTCGCTCTATTTTTTCCAGATTTCGTACACTAAGAGAGTGAGAGGTATACCTCAAACAGAAAGGGTAAAAAAACTCTTAGCATTGATCATAATTAAATTATTTATTTTTAACTTTGTAAATGAAGTGATTCTGGTAGGCCCTTTGTAACCATGACTTGGGCCAGAAGTACAAGAGGAAATGCAACACATATAGACATTTTAGACTGTCCAATGATCCCACATTTTATGAAGAGCTAGGAAGAAATCATGCTGTCAAAAGAAACGCCCAATGATATGAGGAGAACATGTAAACTCTAGATTGACACTAATTGAGTGAACCCATGACACTGAAAGCCTGAGGAAGATAGCTTAACCACTAAGCCACAAGAAAACTAAATGTATTTTCTGTACTTATAAATGCAAAAAAGAGCAGTACAGTGTATAGGTGAATGCAAAAAACACTTTTTTAAGCTCTTTCATCGGCTGTTGATCCAAAGACTTCTTCAGAATAAAAAACATTACAATCTGACGAGTTTATATATTGAAACATCATATCCTGTAACATCACTGATAGGATAATTAATTAATTGTTAAAAATCTCATACATTAAAATTAAAGCAGCAACAACTCTAAAATCAGCTGCATACCATTCATTACAAAAAACTTCATCTGAATGTCAAAATTTCGAAAATATTCATGAGCATTTTAATACACAAAAGGAAATGTGTTTATTATATATATATATATATATATATATATATATATATATATATATATATATATATATATATATATATATATATATATATATATATATATATATATATATATATATATATATATATATATATATATATATATATATATATATATATATATATATATATATATGTGTATGTATATATATATATATATATATATATATATATATATATATATATATATATATATCATAAAACCATAAACATTATGCCGTATGGGAAATTAAAAACATAGGAGATATTCATACCAATGCCTTGCCATGTATTCCCCTTACATATGAAAATCTGATTTTAATTTTAAATAATTGGAAATGGAAACCATTTCATTAAGCCCTGGAGGGTAAGTGGTGTTGCATCTAAGCTCCTCATTAGTTCCCTATATTCCCCTTATTACAAACTTGTTCTAGGGCACTAAATTTAAAATGATGCTCCAGAAACTCCATAATATGTTTACAAAGTGCATTGTTGATATTATTTCTTCTTATATCATACAAATGTTGATAAATGTGTTTGTTAAAACTGTTAATAGTTTTTCCTATGTAGAAGTGCTGGCACTGCTGACAAATAGCAACATATATTAAACATTTGCTAGCACAGTTTAATTTTTGTTTCAGGATAATCCTACCATAACCCTGAATGTAAAGAGAATAATTTTCTAAAATATAGGGACATTGTGTGCAGTGGCCACATTTTCTCATCCAACTTTTAATCTCCCTCGGTCTATTTGTTTCCAATAAATTCTTAAAAGACATGTCTCTTTTGTACACAATCAATGGCTTGTCCCCTAGTTTACGTTTATATTGTTGGTTAGTATCAAATAATCCCCAGTTGTAATTGATTATTTCTTTTATTCTCCAATAGAAGGCGTTAAATGATAGTACCATTGAATTCTGAAAAGGTTTTTCTGTAGCAACTCCAGAACCTACCTCTACCTCCATTCCATTTTCATCAACTGCCTTCTCTAATAATGGGAAGAAATGCCCTTCCAACCTCTTTTTGATGACTTCATTAAATATAGGTTCAATGAAATGTGCTGGATACCCTCGTTTTTTTAACATGTCTATTAATGTATTCTCTTGTTCCAAAACTATATCTTTGTCACTAACCATCCTCGTCAACCTAACTCCTTGCCCCTTCACCAAGGATCCCTTTTAGTGTACGGGGTGCCCACTATTGAAATGCAGAAGAGTGTTCGAATAAGTTGGTTTTCTCTATAACGTGGAGGTGAGCGAATGTTTCACCCTATCTTTACCTATAGTGATGTCTAAGAAATTAATCATATCTTCATTTGTTTCCATAGTGAATTCAAAAAGTGGGTACTAGAGTTCACAAAACTAAAAAAGTCCTTTAATGCTTCATGTGTTCCTTCCCAAAAAATTAGTATATCATCTCGGTAATGTCCATAGAATTTACAGTGTCTAAATAATTCAGACCTAAACACCAAGGACATTTCCCATTCAGCTAGTACTACATTAGCAAATAAGGGGGGGTGCATGCCACCCCTTAGCCACCCCTGTTTTCTGTTTAAATAATTGACCTTCAAAAAGAATGAAATTGTTTTTAAGTATAAGGTCCAGTACATTTTCATACATCAGTATCCTAGAGTGTCTCATCAGGGTTGCCAACTGTCCAGAATTTTTCTGGACTGTCCAGAATTAAGGGGCACTGTCCAGAAAACAGAAAGGAGAGCATATTATCCAGAAAAATGCCAGGAGATTAATTTTCTTTTAAATTAAAAAAAAATTATAAAAATAAATTATAAAAGAACACCCTTTGCATCCGGTTGCAAGAGACGCAGAAGACGAAAGCAGTCTTCTGCATCTGTGCGACTGATTGTTTACATCTTTGTCCTCCACACGCATGGAATTTGAATTCTTGAAGAAATTTTGAAATGTGCAGCAGACCACGATCAGACCACGATCAGACCACGCACTGTCCAGAAAACAGAAAGGAGAGCATATTGTCCAGAAAAATGCCAGGAGATTAATTTTCTTTTAAATTAAAAAAAAATTATAAAAATAAATTATAAAAGAACACCCTTTGCATCCGGTTGCAAGAGACGCAGAAGATGAAAGCAGTCTTCTGCATCTGTGCGACTGATTGTTTACATCTTTGTCCTCCACGCACATGGAATTTGAATTCTTGAAGAAATTTTGAACTGTGCAGCAGACCACGATCAGACATGTTTCAAATATGGTTTGGGTACCTATGAAATGTTGCAGTTTTACCTACTCGTTCCACAGTCTGTTTGCACATGTAGAGGAAGTACAATGTGGAATTCCTATCTATACAGTAATATTTCAAAGTACTGTTACTGGATATTAAGTAGCTATGTTGGCAGCTAAAATTGCAAGCAATAAAGATACTGGGTCTGAAGGACTCCATGAATATTAAAGGTATTTGAAACAGAATGCAACAAAATTATGATACTGTTTTTAGTCATGATGCTATTTTACTCATGTTTTCACTAAGTGATTAAGTAGAATATTTTTGTTGCACTTGATTATAAATTTCAGTACAATTGGTGGAGACTTTATCATTTAATGTGATCACAGAAGTCCTTTAAATGTTTCTTTTTGTGGGTGAATTAATTTCTTATGACAGATGTAGTCACAGACTTCTGCCAAATACTAGTAACTGGTACTATACAACTGTAATGTATCCAAAAGTACAAGTGTGATAACTCTGAGGATGCTGTTGTACTATTCAAATATAGTTGCATCAAATACTGACAGACAATTTAAGCACACCCCTCTCTCTATAAAGATGATGGTTTCCAAACCAGTATTCATTGGGATCATGTCAGAAGACCATATGATCGATTTGCACATTCATGTACCTGATTTTATGACTGTCTTATAAGCCTTAGAGTACCGCATGCACATGATACTGCATATCTATAAACATGGGGGGGGGGGTTAATGTCAATGGGTCAATGGTACAGATAGCCACACAATGGAAATGTTGACATTGTGTAATGTTGAGAGAGGTAAGTGAGGTTTGAGGGGTGAGAGATTTTCTGCATGTGTATGTGAGGTAGGGTTAGGATCAGGGATGAGTAAAGGATAGGTTTTATACTGAGTATGTGTATTTTATGGTTAATGTCAGGGTTAGATTAGGGGATAAGATATAGTATTGTTTGTGTGTCCAAGTGTGCCTTGTGCAGTGGCAGTGTTATGGGATGGATTTAATGAAGGTAAGATGTAGGGTTAAGGTTGAGGAAAGGGGCAGCATTATAGAGTTAGCACCCATTACTAAAGTGGTACAGGGGGGCAAATCTGACTAGATAAATCACTTGTGATTCCCATGCTAACATATTACATTGTAAATAGTTTTTTCCATAAATGTACATAATTTAGTTATTGTATCTTGTTGCTTATATAGTTGCACACTTTAGATATAAGGTTTATTTCTGTACATGTTAAACCAGTTGTAAATGCACTATATGTGATACTGCTGTCAATATTCTATTGTATTTGCTTATTTAGCCTGGGGCATGACTGAAAAGGATTATCAGACCAGTTTACTGACCTGTGCAACTTGTTAACTCAGCAGACTATTTTACATGCAGACATAATATACTGTGGTTAACATATCTGTATTTGCGTGCTTTTCTATGTGGCCGCCCGGGTTGTTCCTCTTCATGTCACTTTCCTGATGTCCATATTGAGTAGGACTGATGTTCCAGATCAGACACAATGGGGTGAAAAATATGGTCTCACTATACTAAGAAGCCATTGTTGCAGCTCTGGACTTTCTGTGGTCTAACAGAATGTATATGTTGGTAGAAATACCAGCAATTCATCATTAAATATCAGACTTATTAGTTCACCTTAATTGCTCTGATTCTGTTTCTGTGTGTGTGTGTGCGTGTGTATATATATATATATATATATATATATATATATATATATATATATTATTTTTTTTTTTTAACTTGGGTTTAGCTCTTGAAGGCAGAGGTTCACCTCTTACCCCCTTCATACCTGTGCTAACATCCATTTTACAGATGGCTATGTTTTTAAGGGCAGGTTAAGCTGAAAGTGCAGAATGGCTCAATACTTGGCACAGTGGCATTGCCCTGTAAATATAAAGCAGTGCCCGGGCATAGTATTACTCTATTATTTTTTTTCAATGATGCTGTCATTGCCTAGACTCCATTAAACTAGAGTTCAGCATATTTCTTTACCTGGTCAAATTTCTGTAACTTCTGTTCATTCCTATGTGAACTGTTAAAAGTTAACTAATTGCCTAGCAGACAGCTTTATCATTAGACAGATTTTTAACATTTAGAGAGCTGTATAAATGGCTAATACATACATTTGCCTTCAGTCTGTTATTTGTTTTTCAATGTGAAAGGAATATTGTGTTAAGATCTCAGTTGGCACATTGTTTACATTAGATATCTCCCTTTCTGGATGCTTATTAAAAAATCTAAAAATATATACTTTAATAAATTAGGAGGGAAGCAGAACACACCAAAACAAGCTATCTTTTATCACTGCTGCTGAACCAGAAACTATGTCGTATTGTAAATACTCAGCACTGAAAAATATTCCTCTCTAGCAGAGGCTTTTTTGAATCACTTTGTGACAAGAGCTGGCAAAGATGCTTGGTATTTGGGGCATTTTATGGAAATTAATGCAAATGGAATAAAAGAAGTATTGCATTATATGTATTGTGCTGAATCTCGCTAGATTGTTGTGCTTAATTCTTTTGTTTGCTTTGCTTTGTTTGAAATAAACTAAATCATGCAAGTACTGTGCTTCTCAGACTTGACTTTCAGAGTATAGCTAAAAAAGATTTTCTCCAGGATGGTGGATTATTTTTTTATCTATACCATCAAGCACTTCTTCTGCAGACTTCAATATTTCTTAGGGACTTACTGAACCTGTTTTCAGTTTGCCATCCTTTCCTTATTGCAATATTACCAGCTTACCATTTTTTTATGTAACATAGGCATTTTATTCTTCAAGGACAGCAGACCCTGAATTTGTAGATGAAACACTGAAATATAAAGTTGTTTGCTAGCAGCAACCTTTTTATTAGTTACAGATCTCTTTAATGTGGAATTATTCAGATGACTTTTACTTCTGCAGAAATTGTGCATATTGACTGACATTGGTGGATTGTAATGACAGAAGTTTGAGTGGCCTTTTATGGTTGAAATTTTCTCATTTGGGCAGTTTTGTCATTATTAGTTCATATGTTTTGTTTCATTGCTTACTGGAAAAATGTTCAAAACTATACATTTAACACATGCTATAAAAAGTGGTGCTGTATTATGCAAGGCATATAATTTGATTATTATATATTATAATTTACTACAGTCAGGAAGGTAAATCAAAGAAATTTTGCATGGTCCTAAATATGTGTGCAAGGGGCCTATGATTTGGAAACAGCTCAAAGATAAACGTAATCCACCACTGGTGAGATGCATTTTCTTTGAATGCGGGTTTCAATGTTGTCTCAGCAAATGTGAGTTTTAAAGGCAGAAAACGTTTAACGCTAAGTTTGTTTTCATTGTGAAACTGCATTGCTTTGTTTAGCACATGTCTATCAGTGTTCGTGCTATCAAATTTGAAATAAAAGTTTTAAATTAAATCTAAATATCTGTAATCATTGTAAAAGTAAAGCAGAAAACAGTATGTGCACTGAATGTTTTGAACATTGTTTATGGAACTGAGAAGAAATGGAGAAATAGCCAAGTAATGGGACACTGGAATGGCTGTGTGGGAGGGGACAGGGGTACAAAAGTACTTGCATTTTGCTTTCATGTACATGTCCAGAATTTTTAACATGAAAAGTTGGCAACCCTAGTCTGCATAGAAAATCATAAAACATCATAATACCATCATTGCGGGGAATAGCAGTAAATAGATCGTTGACATCAATTGTGGCCAAGATTAGTTGATCTGAATATAAATTATCCTGTATTTTTTGAGACAGTCCCAAGAGTCCTTTAAAATATGAGGACAATTTTTAAGACATCTTTAAGGTTTAAATCAATAAACGTGGCCATAGAAAATGTCTTGGATGCTTTTGCATCCATGATGGGTCTAAGAGGGGGGTCAATAGTGGACTTATGGAT
>NC_056729.1:1324937280-1324958491 GCF_019279795.1 Protopterus annectens
TTGACAGATTTCAAAGAATTTTATGAAGAAACAATCAAAAACTTTCTAGAAATAAATTACACAGAAGATATTTCAGAAATATACGTCTGGGATTCATTAAAAGCAGTTACATATGGGAAGATATTATCCTGGTACATAAATAAAAGGAAGTTATGGAATAAAGATATGCTAGACTTATAAAACAAAGCAGATAAAATGAAACTGGAAATACAAAAGGGTAATGCTACTCAAGTTCAATAACTTACACAAATCAATAAGAAGTATACAGAATTGCTACATCATAAGATTATGATTAACTTAGAAAAGATAAAAATAAACTCACCCCGAGATTCATGAAGCTCAGCGCAAGGCCGGTGTAAGGCTTGCGCCGGCGGTGCAGTGAATGTCGGTGTAGCAGCGCCATATGCATAGTAATGAGTGCGCGCCGCAAACACAGACCAAGTAGGATGCGTCCGGAGGCATGGCCAAGCCGGCAGGCGATGAGCAAACTAAAGTGCTGACTTCCACAGGCCGCCCGTAATAGTAACCGCACCAGCCAGGGCCCGTGGAGAATAAAACGTACGCAGACTATGCAACATAGTACCCATCCCAACAAAACGGAGAACCAAACATCAACCCACGAAGCCCTAAGTGTACCCGTCCAAGGAACAAAGGATACGCATAATACCATGTCCGTCCTGCAATGCACTGTCAGTGGGCATACCCAGTGAAGGTGTACCGCAGCATGTCAGCGCGCCGCACCGACATAGAAGTAGCGACATAGGCATGGTCACCAGCAGTAGTGAGAGTACACAGCCGGGTAGCCGTGTCGATATAACAACAAGAAGGAAACAAGATACCCTAAACACAGGCAAACATGTGCATAGCAACATGTACCACACCCAGCAACGTGCTCGTCGCATACATATAGGACGGCGTATGTCTAAGCGTAATATCCAGAAGCAGAACTCATGCATGCAAATGTAATACACAATAGCCCCAGCATAGCATGTATCCTGCACCCATGTACGACCGTGCACCCAACCCAGCTAGCAGCCTTGCGCAGCTACACACCTACACACAATGGGCATACCTGAAATGTGGTAAGAAGTATTGTCTCAGGCAGTGCCACGCGGGCAAATATGTACCCCACATGTTAACAACCCACCTCAGGTACAGATATCCAAATGGCTGCATGTGAATGTGTCGGCAGAATGTGTACATCCCGCATGTGGTATGGACCTGTTGAAACCCCATAGGCGTGCACACGCCACGGTGCACATAACCGTACACATCTGGACAAGGCGGTATGTTCAACCACCGTACCGATGATTAGCTATGCAGACATGTCAAACACAACACATATAGCGGAACATCTGCCTACCAAACAGGACGCCCTAACAGGGTGCCACAGGCACAGAAGGGGAAAGTGGGACATCACATGTTGAGAGTAGCGTTGCCGGATGGCCAAACACCCACGGCCAACGCAAAGGACGGAATAACATGCATATGCCCGGATGGATGTGTATGTCATAGCATGGGAATAGGCCAAGCCAACCACCATAATAGCCATGTGTACCACATACAAACAGCCAGTAACACGCAGTAGTAATGCATGAAGGCATACACGACTGTGGGAATAGCACAGGACATATGGCATGTGCCAAGTGTAGATGCATGACACAAAAGTCCAGGATGGGGCCCCCTGCAAAGAGGAACATGTGCCAACCCCACCTCCCACAGATGTACCGGCAGTGAAAACACATGCCAAACACACATCAACACTACCGTCTATCCCACGACCGCAACGGAGGCTGGTCAAAGACCACCATGACGCACACACAAACAGGGACACGTGTAACCGTTGCCTTAACACCCCCCCGTAGGCCAAAGAATAATAGAATGGACATATGCATGTAATGCTGTGAAGGATGTTTGGTAGTCCTCAGTATCACAGAGGTAGGGACACAGATACACTGTAATCAACCGTGACGTATGTGCACTGTAGACAGCATACCTGCAGGTAATACAGAGGTCAATCACGTGCCACAGAAATATACACATGAGAAAGAGGATAGGGGATAGACAAGTGTGAATGGGACAAACTAAGAAAATAGGGTCATAGGTCCATAGGTACAGAGTAGGCTATCTACCCAAGGGCAGCCATAACCCTAGGCCATAGCTAGGATTCCTTTGCCAACCCTCCGGTCCGGAGATAAAATGCCTATTATATTGCTGTACCTCTGTCAAGCAGTGACAATGATGTAATCCCTGGGGTATATCTGCAATCCCCCATCCAACGGACAAGATCCCCCTCGAACAAGGCTAGCAAGGTTCTCTGCCCCACATGTACTGTGATGTAGATCCACAGCATAGTGAGTGTCTGGGTGACGTATGTGTCACTCCAACACATCCTATTAATGACCGTGTCAAAGTTCATGTCACCTGCCCTTGTGGTTCCGAGGGAAGTAGATCCAGTAGGTGAAGCATAGTCATCAAATATGGGTCGACCTGGCCTCATATGTCAGGCACAGGTCAACACCAAACAAGAGGTATGTGACTGAATGGAGCAGGAGTCCTAACAGTGGGGCAGCATAACACAAATCCCTGACACCCTGCATCTGTCTGACGATTAACCTAAGGGGCCTTCCCAGCTGCTGTAGGTGTCGGGTCAGATACCCTCCGAATGGGGCAATGTACTCAATCATAGGTGTAACATGTAATGAGTACAAGGAGACGATGACCTACCCTGATGTAGATGAGAATCCCTGCACGATCATGTGGGCAATGTAGAAGTTCTACCGAACCACGATAGCAACGTGTGTGTCGAACGAATGGTGACCGACAACCTGGGTCCCCAGATCCCTGGTAATTACCCCCGTGCTCAGTGGACTGCCACCCATATGCCGGACAGGGGTGACCTCGTTCTTCACGACGGGTATGACTATGCATTACCTGGCATTTAGCTGTAGGCCATGTCCCTGACAGCAGATATCCATATCTGGGAGGCCCCTTTGAAGGATATCTGTGTCAGATGTCCGTCCCACTATGGCACCCGGTTCGCAGTCATCTACAAACAATGTCAGCCATAACACCCCTGTGTGTGCTTGTACTGTGGAAATGTAGATGTAGAAAAAGAGTGGACCCAGGGCAGAGCCCCGTGGGACACCACCTGTGACAGGCAGTAAGTCCGACATGCTGCCAGCAACTATAACCACGTGGGTCGTGTCACCTAGCCAGTTTGCAACCCATCCTGCGATGTACGTGTTCACATCCAAGCCGATGGGTTTATCAATGATACCCGAGGGGGGTATTGTGTTGAAGGCCTTTGCCAGGTCGAGGTAGGCTGTATGGACTGCAAGACCCCCATCAATGGCCTCGGTGACTGTCCCTAAAACGTCAACCAGGATTTAAACGCATGAACCGCCCCTGACCAAGCCAAACTGGGTTGGATGCAAAGTATGCAGGTCCCCTATGTCATCATCTATGGGCCGCAGTATGATCCCTCCCCATGTCTTTACAGATAATTCTCATGGTAATGGGACAGTAATAACCAGGGTCAGTGGAGGCACTGGCCCTGTGAAGTGGGACTACAGTCGCAGTGCGACACAACTTGGGTACGTTACCCGAGGTGAGGCTAAGAATAAACAGCTGTCCAAACTGTGGGTCTAATTCCTCAATGAGATCGCGGAGTACACAGTCGGGACACCAGCTGGTCCCATGGATGCTGTGTTCACTACCCTGGAGAGAGCATGTCCCACCTGTGCGTTACAGAACATTCGGGGACCACAAACCGCTGGTACAGACATCGCTCCATGTGGGGGGGAGGGGGTGGAGATGTCTTCACCGAACCTGCCAGCCCGTATGTTGGAAATGTGTGTATGTTCAGTAAACTCCACATCATTGTGAACCCAGTCAGAGCATATGTGTGAGTTACCTCCCAAGTGTCCAGCATAGCAAATGAAGGCTGTATGATTGTCTGCCGAGTCCTTGGAGATATATCTGTGGAACCTGCCCCGGACTATGTCATGACAGCCTGTAGCTCTTCACATATAATGAGCAAGGGTGTCATACCTCACAAGGTGTCTGCTCTGCCTTGTAGTAGCCACCTCCTCTCGTTGTACAGCTTGTGTATGGCTGGGGTACACCACACTGGATGCTTGGCATTGGTACAATGAACCACAGTTGGGTAAGGGAATGCCTGATCCATGCAGTCCTGTAGGTACCGGTAGAAGGCATATGTAAGTGATGCAGTGGCTTCAGTACTGTTGACCACTGGCTCAGGGTCCTTAAAGGAGTCCACAGTAGTGTTCAGAATTGTGAATTCGGCCTTTGAGAAAGCCATGTGTATGGTAACCGGCAACACCCACAGCAACGTATGTCAATAGCAGAAGCCATTGTCCAAATAACATAGATTAACGTCGGTATTACAATATGTATTATTATACATGTATTGACACGTGTCTGCTAATTACACTTGCAAATGGCCGGTAATTAAAGCGGTTGTTAACCTGCATCATTGGATGTACACCATTTGGTTCCGGTTTTGGAAAACATGGTTTCCGTAGCACTACACACTATGGGTAGTCAAGCAGACATCCGCAATTGGTGAACACACAGCAGCAGTCAAAACCACTGGCCACATGGACACAGTCCGACAAGCTCTACACTTTACATATGCACATTGGTGTCCATTGTAGGACCCAAAAATTGTCCCGTACAGAATACCTGCCAGCCTTCATCGTCCAACCAGGAGAAGCGACAGTCGTGACCACGGCACAGCTACACATATGCACCACCAGCGTGTTCAATGTTGATGACAACTGTCCATGAAATGCAGCACATATGCACAGAAATCCTCAGAGTTCCAAGTCCATAGAAGTGCGTCCACATCCCAGTCCCGCACACATGAAGGATGTGTAATGGGTACTGTCGAGTGTTGCAGCCAAGGGATCCTGGGTATGTAGAAACAGGGCTCGGTGTCGTTTGGCAGATAATCCGTTGTCCCGCCCCGTGGGAGGGATGTGGGCGTAGCACCTGCCTTACTCCCCACTAATAATGCAAAGCATCCACCGGAGAATGCTAAATGCAGGTGTGAAATGTGTACAGCCCTATACCAGTGTCCAGTAGGCAATTCACATGGATGGACAAGCGTACGACTAAGATGGCACCCATAACTGCAAACCCGGTGGAATTACACAGCTGCAGTAAGGCATAACACAGGAAATACACATAGGGACTACAGTTGACATTCCCCATACAAAGTTGGACCGCCGTGTGAACACCGGCGTACACAGCACTCAATCTGCCAGCAACAAAATGGGGAGCACTCGCTACCATACTGCAGAACAGATGGGCGACCTGTGAAACACATACTAATGGCACACCAACAACGTCAACTAGGATATGTAAACTATGGCATTCCCACCTATAAAGAAAACATGCTTCAATGAATACATAGGGGATCAACATGTTCTGGTGGTATTATGTTGAAAAGACAGTGAAGGATATTCCCTATTGGGACGTCTGAGGTTTATCTAAAGCAGTTGCTAACCTGCATCTTTGGATGTACACCATTTGTTCACAGTTCTAAAACACCTGGTTTACGTAGCACCACGTAGAATGGGTAGTCAAACAGACATCCATGATTGGGGAACATACAGCAGCAGTCAAAACCACTGGCCAGTTGGACACAGTCCAGCAACATCTAACTTTACATATACACATTGGTGTCCAATTTCTCCTAACAGAATTCCATCCAGCTGTTTCCGTCCACCAGATGATGCGATAGCCATGACTATGGCACAGTTAGACATATGCACCACCAGCGTGTTTAAGGTTGATGACAGGTGTCCATGAAATGCAGGACATATGAACAGAAATCCCCAGATCGACGTGTCCATACATATGCATCCACATCCCAGTCCCGCACACATAAAGGATGTGTAATGGGTACTGTCGAGGGTTGCAGCCATGGGATCTTGGGTATGCAGAAATGGGGCTCGGTGTTGTTTGGCAGATAATCCGTTGTCCCGCCCCGTGGGAGTGATGTGGGTGTAGCACATGACCTACTCCCCACTAATAATGCAAAGCATCCACCGGATAATGCTAAATGCAGGTGTGGAATGTGTACAGGCCATAACAGTGTCCAGTAGGCAATCCCCATGGATGGACAAGCCTATGACCAGGATGGCACCCATACCTGCAAGCCCGGTGGAATTACACAGCTGCAGTAAGGCATAACACAGGAAATGCAGATGGCAACTACAGTAGACACTCCCCATAGAAATCCAGACCGCCGTGCGAATACTGGCGTACACAGCACTCAATCTGCCAGCAACAACATGGGGATTACTCGCTGCCATACTGCGGAACAAATGGGTGACCAGTGGAACACATACCAATGGCACACCAACAACGTCAACTAGGAAGGTCATAGGATGTTTAAACACTGGCGTTCCCGCTTATAAAGAACATCCTTCAATGAATTAATAGGGTCTACATGTTCTGGCTGTGTTATATTGACAATACAGTGGCGTATATGTCCTACTGGGCCTTCTGAGGATAACTTAAAGCAGTCGCCAACCTGCAGCATTACATTAACACCATTTGGGTTAATCGTAGTAAAACATGGGTTTCGTAGCACAACATAATATGGGTAGGCAAACACACATCCGTGATTGCTGAACATACAGCAGCAGTCAAACCCACTGGCCAGATGGACACAGTCCAATAAGTTCTACACTTTACATATGCACATTGGTGTCCATTGTAGGACCCAAAAATTTATCCATACGCAATGTCAACCGGCTGCGATCAAGAGACCCAGATGAAGTGACAGCCGTGACTACGGCACAGCTACATATATGCACCACCAGCGTGTTCAAGGTTGATGACAACTGTCCATGAAATGCAGGACATATGCACAGAAATCCCCAGATTGTCGAGTCCATAGATGTGCGTCCACATCCCATTCCCACACACATGGAGGATGTGCAATGGGTACTGTCGAGGTTTGCAGCCATGGGATCGTGGGTATGCAGAAATGGGTCTCGGTGTGGATTGGCAGATGATCCGTTGTCCCACCCCGTGTGAGGGATGTGGGCATGGCATATGCGTTACTCTGCACTAATAATGCAAATCATCCACCGGAGAATGCTAAATGCAGCTGTGAAATGTGTACAGCCCTATACCAGTGTCCATTAGGCAATTTCCATGGACGGACAAACGTACGGCCAAGATGGCACCCATAACTGCAAACCTGGTGGAATCACACAGCTGTAGTAAGGCAAAACACAGGGAATACAGATAGGGACTACAGTAGAGACTCCACATACAAAGTTATACCGCCGTGCAAATCCCGGCGTACACAGCACTCAATCTGCCAGCAAGAGAATGGGGATTACTCGCTTCCATACCGCGGAACAAATGGGCGACCTGCAGAACACATACTAATGGCACACCAACAACGTCAACTAGGAAGGTTATAGGATGGTTAAGCTATGGCGTACCCACATATAAAGAACATCCTTCAATGAATTAATAGGACCTACATGTTTTGGTTGTGTTAATATGACAATACAGAGGTGGGAATGTCCCAATGGGATATCTGCGGATTAGTTAAAGCAATTGTTAGCCTGCATCATTGGAATTACACCATTTGGGTTCAGTGGCGGAAAACCCAGTTTATGTAGCACTACATAATATGGGTACTCAAACAGACATCCGTGATTGCTGAACATACAGCAGCAGTCAAACCCACTGGCCAGATGGACACAGTCCAATAAGTTCTACACTTTACATATGCACATTGGTGTCCATTGTAGGACCCAAAAATTTATCCGTACGCAATGTGAACCGGCTGCGATCGAGAGACCCAGAAGAACTGACAGCCGTGACTACGGCACAGCTAGATATGTGCACCACCAGCGTGTTCAAGGTTGATGACAAGTGTCCATGAAATGCAGGACATATGAATAGGACGCCCCAGGTTGCTGAGTCCATAGACGTGCGTCCACATCCCATTCCCGCACACATGAAGGATGTGCAATGGGTACCGTCGAGGGTTGCAGACATGGGATCGTGGGTATGAAGAAATGGGGCTCGGTGTTGATTGGCAGATAATCCGTCGTCCCACCCCGTGGGAGGGATGTGGGTATAGCACATGCGTTACTCCCCACTAATAATGCAAATCATCCACCGGAGAATGCTAAATGCAGCTGTGAAATGTGTACAGCCCTATACCAGTGTCCAGTAGGCATTTCCCAAGGATGGACAAACGTACGGCCAAGATGGCACCCATAACTGCAAACCTGGTGGAATCACACAGCTGTAGTAAGGCAAAACACAGGGAATACAGATAGGGACTACAGTAGAGACTACACATACAAAGTCAGACCGCCGTGCATATACCGGCGTACACAGCACTCAATCTGCCAGCAAGAGAATGGGGATCACTCGCTTCCATACCATGGAACAAATGGGCGACCTGCGGAACACATACTAATGGCACACCAACAATGTCAACTAGGAAGGTTATAGGATGGTTAAGCTATGGCGTACCCACATATAAAGAACATCCTTCAATGAATTAATAGGATTTACATGTTTCAGTCGTGTTAATTTGACAATACAGAGGCGGGAATGTCCCAATGGGATATCTGCGGATTAGTTAAAGCAATTGCTAGCCTGCATCATTGGAATTACACCATTTGGGATCAGTGGCGGAAAACCCGGTTTACGTAGCACTACATAATATGTGTACTCAAACAGACATCCGTGATTGCTGAACATACAGCAGCAATCAAACCCACTGGCCAGATGGACACAGTCCAATAAGTTCTACACTTTACATATGCACATTGGTGTCCATTGTAGGACCCAAAAATTTATCCACACGCACTGTCAACCTGCTGCGATCGGGAGACCCAGATGAAGTGACAGCCGTGACTACGGCACAGCTACATATATGCACCACCAGCGTGTTCAAGGTTGATGACAACTGTCCATGAAATGCAGGTCATATGCACAGAAATCCCCAGATTGTCGAGTCCATAGAAGTGCGTCCACATCCCTTTCCCGCACACATGAAGGATGTGCAACAGGTACTGTCGAGGGTTGCAGCCATGGGATCGTGGGTATGCAGAAATGGGTCTCGGTGTGGATTGGCAGATGATCCGTTGTCCCACCCCGTGTGAGGGATGTGGGCATGGCATATGCGTTACTCTGCACTAATAATGCAAATCATCCACCGGAGAATGCTAAATGCAGCTGTGAAATGTGTACAGCCCTATACCAGTGTCCAGTAGGCAATTTCCATGGACGGACAAACGTACGACCAAGATGGTCACCCATAACTGCAAACCCGGTGTAATTCCACAGGTGCAGTAAGGCATAACACAGAAAATACAGATAGGGACCACAGTACACACCCCCATAGAAAGCCAGACCGGCGTGCGAATACCGGCGTAGACAGCACTCAATCTGCCAGCAAGAAAATGGGGTTCACTTGCTTCCATACTGCGGAACAAATGGGCGATCTGCGGAACACATACTAATGGCACACCAACAACGTCAACTAGGAAGGTTATAGGATGGTCAAGCTATGGCGTACCCACATATAAAGAACATCCTTCAATGAATTAATAGGATCCACATGTCATGGTGGTGTTATTTTGACAATACAGTGGCGGATATTTCGTATTGTGACTTCTGAGGATTATGTAAAGCAGTTGCTAACCTGCATCTTTGGATGTACACCATTCGGTTTCAGGTTTGAAAGACCTGGATGTCGTAGCACTACATAATATGTGTAGTCAAACACACACCCGCGAAAGAGGAACATACAGCAGCAGTCAAACCCACTGGCCAGATGGACACAGTCCAACAGGTTCTACACTTTACATATGCACATTGGTGTCCATTGTAGGACCCAAAAATTTAACCCTATGCAATATAAACGTGATGGAGGAAGCGACGCTGAAGGCGTAACAGCCATGACTACGGCACAGTTAGACATATGCACCACCAGCGTGTTTAAGGTTGATGACAGGTGTCCATGAAATGCAGAACATATGAGCAGAAATACCCATATGGCCGTGTCCATAGATGTGCGTCCACATCTCAGTCCCGCACATGAAGAATGTATAATGGGTACCATCGAGGGCTGCAGCCATGGGATCGTGGGTATGCAGAAATGGGGCTCGGTGTTGTTTGGCAGATAATCCATTGTCCCGCCCCGTGGGAGGGATGTGGGTATAGCACATGCCTTACCCCCCACCAATAATGAAAATCATCCACCGGAAAATGCTAAATGCAGCTGTGAAATGGGTACAGCCCTATACCATTGTCCAGTAGGCATTTCCCAAGGATGGACAAACGTACGACCAAGATGGCAGCCATAACTGCAAGCCTGGTGGAATTACACAGCTGTAGTAAGGCATAACACAGGGAATACAGATAGGGACTACAGTAGAGACTCCACATACAAAGCCAGACCGCCGTGCGAATACCGGCGTACACAGCACTCAATCTGCCAGCAAGGAAATGGGGATCACTCGCTACCATACCACGGAACAAATGGGTGACCTGCGGAACACATACAAATGGCACACCAACAACGTCAACTAGGAAAGTCATAGGATCCTTAAACTATGGCGTTCACGCTTATAAAGAACATCCTTCAATGAATTAATAGGATGTACATGTTTTGGTAGTGTCATTTTGACAGTACAGTGGCGGAAATATCCTAATGGGACATCTGAGGATTAGTTAAAGCATTTCCTAGCCTGCATCATTGGATTTACACCATCCGGTTTCAGTTTAGAATAACTTGGTTAACGTAGAACTACATAATATGGGTAGCAAGCAGACATCCGCGATTGGGGAACATACAGCAGCAGTCAAACCCACTAGCCAGATGGACACAGTCCAACAAGGTCTACACTGTACATATGCACAATGGTGTTCATAGTAGGACCCCAGAGATTCATCCGTACGCAATGTCAACCAGCTGCGATCGAGAGACCCAGAAGAACTGACAGCCGTGACTACGGTACAGCCAGACATATGCACCCCCAGCGTGTTCAGGGTTGATGACAACTGTCCACGGAATGCAGGACATATGAATAGATATTCCCAGAGTGTAGAGTCCATAGAGGTGCGTCCACATCCCATTCCCGCACACATGCTGGATGTGTAATGGGTACCGTCGAGGGTTGCAGCCATGGGATCCTGGGTATGCAGAAACGGGGCTCAGTGTTGTTTGGCAGATAATATGTTGTCCCGCACCGTGGGAGGGATGTGGGAGTAGCACTTGCCTTACTCCCCACTGATTGTGCAAAGCATCCACCGGCTAATGCTAAATGCAGGTGTGAAATGTGTACTGTTCCATACCAGTGTCCAGTAGGCAATCGCTAGGGATGGACAAGCATAGGACCAAGATGGCACCCATAACTGCAAACCTGGTGGAACCACACAGCTGCAGTGAGGCATAACACAGGAAATACAGATAGGGACTACAGTAGACACTCCCCATACATAGCCAGACCGCTGTGCGAATACCGGCATACACAGCACTCAATCTGCCAGCACCAAAATGGGGATCACACGCTTCCATACCGCGGAACAAATGGGTGACCTGTGGAACACATACCAATGGCACAATATCAACGTCAGCTAGGAAAGCCATACGCTGGTCAAACTATGACGTTCCCACCAATGAAGAACATCCTTCAGTGAATTAATAGGATTAATGTCAATTGACCATGGAATACACCTAATCAACATCAAAGACCCGCTGGCACCTTATGGCACACAAACCAAGTCACACATAGGTAGATGAAACAGTCAACGTAGACATTTTGTCCACGACAGGTCACATATGGTATACAAAGGTTACTTCATAGACATGTAAGCGCTTTCACCCGTAGGCTCCGTGAGACTTACACATAACATAGAAGCATCTAGGCTTTAAATATCCCCCCTTACACTTCCATTTGCTACTTTCTATGGAAACAATGAACATGTAACCACAGCATAGAAAGCACAGATGCAATGTTAACCACACACACATATGTTAACATCTCAGAAAGCATCCTATTAACACATGTATTATATGATATTGTACTATGCCGAATACTCATCAATCAAAGATCTAACAATGTATATGGAAGATATGCATAGCATATCACTGTAATACAGCGGTACAGAACTGAAAGAGTGGACAAATGTGTGTTAACTGTACATCTGTACCTAAACTACATTCCTGTTACGGGGGTTTGATCCACCTGCTTCTCAAAAGAGGCCTCATCAGTGTTCCGTCGGTCAGCCCTGGTGTGTGGCCAACCCTCCACCTACTAATCCATCTAAATCCACATTCTATAGCATAGCTGAAGAGGTCCCCCCTCTGGTATTATAACCTAGATGTCATAAAACACCGAATGTAGACGTATGCCTTGTGATGTGCTCATAGCCGGCCGTAGGCAAATGCCAATCCTACGGCTGCCCAGGGTGCCACACTAGTAGGGCCACCTGTCTAGTAGGTGTGTCATGTAGGTATACCAAGATGGGGGCACCATGTGTTGCGGTGGTGGGCGCCATGGAGCCCTACAGCCTAGGGCAGCAGTCGATCTAAGGCCGCTGCCGTAGGAGGGGTAGTACGGTCTGCAGGTATGTGCAGACGTGCACATGAAACAGCGGTCCACAAGGATTACCCATAGTGGCGACACCTGCACAGATGGCTATAGCGGGGCACACACACGGCCATGCATACAGCACAGGTAGACATACACACACCATAAATAGGCAAGTACACACATGGTGTATGGCGTGTACGGGTACAGTGTCAGGACAGCAAGGATAGCTGTCTGCCACGATATCCGGCAGATGTCTTTAGGGTGTTCTGGAATATGGACGGTGCATGGACAATGAGTGGATATGCAACGTACCACAGTTCTATGTGTCAGCCGTGCAAATATGCGATACATGGGAAAGACAGCTGTCCATGCAAGAGCAGCACTACGGGCACAACATAGGTACGTAGATATACAATGACAGAGATACAGACGGACACATGTGGCAGGCCCGTGAGTGTAATGTACACGGCACCACCCCACCACACCATAGCAGGGTGCACGTGGAGAACACGTTACGGAGGTCGCCAACCACAGCAGGCACACAAGCAGTACACGAGCTGCGTCTCACCATCCACAAACACAGGGATGGCGGCAGGATATGAGTGTTCTGCGGAAACCTCAAAGCCATACCCTATGAACCCATGCAGCTGGGAGCATGGACACACACACACATGTGGCAGGCATGGTGATTGACCACACCCCCACATACCCAACCGCACAAAAGTATGACACAGATATGGAATGTGCTACGTGGACCACCGAACACACCACCGTCAGTGGCACATGTACAGGTGGGTGACAACAACCGTAAAGGAATGGCCGCTGATAGCCAAGGTATGTGTTGTGAAGCATCTAAAAGCATGTTCATCTGCAGAGGCAGCTGGAAACACACACACAGGGAAGGGCCAAGAGTCGAACCTACGCCTACCTACATGAACTCACTACAGCATGAAGCATTTACAGAACGCGCTACCGAGATTACTGAGCACAGAGCTGTCAGAGGCATACTTCTAGGTGGGTGACATCACCCGTAAGAGAATAGCTGGCAATAGCCAAGGTATGTGTTGCGAAGCTCTAAAAGCATGTTCATCTGCAGAGGCAGCTGGAAACACACACACACACACACACACACACAGGGAAGGGCCGAGAGTCGAACCTATGCCTACCTACATGAACTCACTACAGCATAAAGCATTTACAGAACGCGCTACCGAGATTACTGAGCACAACGCTGTCAGAGGCATACTTCTAGGCGGGTGACATCACCCGTAAGAGAATAGCTGGCAATAGCCAAGGTATGTGTTGCGAAGCGTCTAAAAGCATGTTCATCTGCAGAGGCAGCTGGAAACACACACACACACAGGGAAGGGCCGAGAGTCAAACCTACGCCTACCTACATGAACTCACTACAGCATGAAGCATTTACAGAACGCGCTACCGAGATTACTGAGCACAGCGCTGTCAGAGGCATACTTCTAGGCGGGTGACATCGCCCGTAAGAGAATAGCTGGCAATAGCCAAGGTATGTGTTGCAAAGCGTCTAAAAGCATGTAAATCTGCAGAGGCAGCTGGAAACACACACACACACACACAGGGAAGGGCCGAGAGTTGAACCTACGCCTACCTACATGGACTCACTACAGCATGAAGCATTTACAGAACGCACTACTGAGATTACTGAGCACAATGCTGTCAGAGGCATACTTCTAGGTGGGTGACATCACCCGTAAGAGAATAGCTGGCAATAGCCAAGGTATGTGTTGCGAAGCGTCTAAAAGCATGTTCATCTGCAGAGGCAGCTGGAATCACACACACACACACACACACACAGGGAAGGGCCGAGAGTCGAACCCACGCCTACCTACATGAACTCACTACAGCATGAAGCATTTACAGAACGCGCTACCGAGATTACTGAGCACAACGCTGTCAGAGGCATACTTCTAGGTGGGTGACATCACCCGTAAGAGAATAGCTGGCAATAGCCAAGGTATGTGTTGCGGTTGCCTAAAGCATGTTCATCTGCAGAGGCAGCTGGAAACACACACACACACACACAGGGAAGGGCCGAGAGTCGAACCTACGCCTACCTACATGAACTCACTACAGCATGAAGCATTTACAGAATGCGCTACCGAGATTACTGAGCACAACGCTGTCAGAGGCATACTTCTAGGCGGGTGACATCACCCGTAAGAGAATAGCTGGCAATAGCCAAGGTATGTGTTGCGAAGCGTCTAAAAGCATGTTCATCTGCAAAGGCAGCTGGAAACACACACACACACACACACACACACACACACACACACACACACACACACACACACACACACACACAGAGGGAAGGGCCGAGAGTCGAACCTACGCCTACCTACATGAACTCACTACAGCATGAAGCATTTACAGAATGCACTACCAGATTACTGAGCACAGCACTGTCAGGAGGCATACCCCTAGGTGGGTGGTATCATCTGCAGAGGCAATGCGGCCGATAGGGAATGAAGACAGAGTGCGCAGTCACACAGCCTGTTACCATCCCAAGGTGGCCGTACAGTAACATGGTAGTGCTGCAGTCGGGAATACCAAAAAACTATGGAGCAGTACATCACAACATGAATACGGGATGCACCACATGACAGTATACCCTATGAGAGGGCATCCGGCGTGCAGGATGTAGGCAGCCAATGTGGCATGACAGCCACATATGAGTCACCTGGATGGTCACCATGGCTATGCAGGATGTCATTGGTCATGGCTACACGCCTAGTAGCAGACATCGGTGCCGACTGTCGTGTGTACCCCCGACAGGTGTACTGGCCATGCCTCTCACACCTAGCGGTTGCAAAGGGGAGACAGACATGCTCACGGGTATCAACGCAGTCGGGCGGTGTGCACTGTACTGTGTGTCCATCTACACAGCTGCTTACTGGGCATGCTCAGACACTTAGACTCGGCACAGAGCAGACATGCATACACATGGTGCGACGGCATGGGAGGCAGACTGTGGACCATCATGTGTGTCCAGCCACACAACAGCAACCCGGCCATGCCACAGATGTGGCAGTTGCGAAGGGGAAACAGGCATGCACCCGGGGTATCAATGCAGTCGGGCACGGTGTGCACTGTACTGTGTGTCCATCTACACAGCTGCTTACTGGGCATGCTCAGACACTTAGAATCGGCACAGTGCAGACATGCATACACATGGGGCGACGGCATGGGAGGCAGACTGTGGACCGTCGTGTGTGTCCAGCCACACAACAGCAACCCGGCCATGCCACAGACGTGGCAGTTGCGAAGGTGAAACAGGCATGCACCCGGGGTATCAATGCAGTCGGGCGCGGTGTGCAATGTACTGTGTGTCCATCTACACAGCTGCTTACTGGGCATGCTCAGACACTTAGACTCGGCACAGTGCAGACATGCATACACATGGTGCGACGGCATGGGAGGCAGACTGTGGACCGTCATCTGTGTCCAGCCACACAACAGCGACCCGGCCATGCTCACACACGTAGTATGTGCTACGCCGTCCGGCATGCAGACGGAGTGCACACACCGCAAGTCACGGACAGGTAAACCCGTACACACGCGCAGGGTGGACACACATGCAGTCACACGTACACACACAGATGACAGCACAGGCGCCATGGGTGCAGGCTGAACATGTACACACCGAAGTGAACACTGTAGCTGCTATGCCAGCACCTTGTTATCGGTGCAGCAGTATGCCTCACGGTCCAGAAACTGAATGTGACATATGTCCAGAAGACTATGTGGCAGTGTACGTCCGTCGTGCAGAGTACACATGTACTATCAATGATCCCACAGGTGTGATGTAGTCCACCCATACCGGTATACACGGACAGGCGTGATCCACACATGCCACGGGCCTGACACAGGTATGACACATGACTGCAGCTGTACCACAGTGAAACAATGTCCGGTTATGTCACATATGTGGTTTCCAGGCTGTGTGCATGGACTGCACGCAGGACACATACGAGGCCTGTGATGGACCACATGCATGGCATGACACAGGCGTACGCGGTAATACACACACGAAGGGAAGGCGGACACATGTCTGGGGTATGCACCCCCTACAGGGTGTGGCGGTGTTCACAGGGACACATACCCTTGTACAGTTTGCCTGTGACAGCTGTGATACCAAACCACAGTCCATGTTCCATGCATGTTGACACACATGTCACAATGTAGCAATGCATACACACATGGCAACAGGGGATACATGTGACACGTGTACTGTGCACGGTGCAGCCGTGCAGGGGCGGTGTCTGGTGTCCGTAAGACAGTTGCAACCCCCTCCCACATGCATACCCATCATGGGGCCCGTCATTTGGTGGCATAGTAACAGCACGCATGGCAGTCTGTGTGTACACCATTTGTTTAAACACCTGTCCACATGCATGTGTGCAGGTGCTGGTCACAGGTGTGTCACACACCGTCCTACCCTGACATGTGCATACAGTCCGCTATGTCGCCTTTACATGACAGCACTGCCATGATGCATACCCATCGGCCATGCGGGTTCGACCATATGTCACATTGCCACTCTAACACCTACCACCACCCAAGTGCAGATATTGGCACAGCTGCCGGATACAGTGGTAGTATGCAGGATGCACCACATACCGCTGCACACCTGCACAAACACATGTAGCAGGTGTGGCATTCCTAGCACCAACATGTGTGCAGAAATGTGTGCCCATGTATGCCACAGATCGGGGGAACTATGTGCCACGTGCCACACATCACTGTACACCATGGTAGAGCTCTGTACCTACCTCAGTGTGGGGTGCACCGATGTGGATGGTGTGGTACATGCAACACGTCATCCCTCCGTGTAGACATGTGTGGCCACTACCATGTCAGTGTGTCGACATGTGTGTATGTCTGCTGCCTGTTGAGAGGGTGTATGCAGATATCGTGTTGTGACTGGACACTGACCACACAGGGTGACCATCCCGTAGTGGTGCTGCATTGTACAGCCCTGTCATTCCCACACCTGTGAGCCTTACTGGCCACCTGTGCAAGACCACCCCTGTGACATGGCGCATCGCTGCATTGTCTTGTGAGGGTGCCACCACACAGACAGGTGTCCCCATCTGCACACAATGGTGTGTGTGCCATAGAGGTGTACGCCCTGCGAATGCGGGTATATTCCTATACCGGTACAGCATCCGACTGTCGAACACTGTGCACCACAGCTGACATGTGACACCTTCGGTCAGTAGCCAGCACACTGCGTACGACACCTGCAGAATGTCACCATACCTGTACTGTGTCATGCCATGTATGTGATGTCTCTGTCCACCGTAGCCTGTGGCACCGACCACAGGCGTCAGGTGCAGTATATGTGGACATGTGCATCATGTACCATGTAAGCAACGTTACACTGTATCCGGCTCCGTGCTCCGCAGGTCTATGTGTATGACCTCTCTTCTTGCAATCCTGACTGTCTGTTCTCTACATCACAAAAGCATTGCACCTGCTTCCATAGTATTCCCACATAGATAAAGTACATGTATACTAAATGGAGTACTACGCTGTCCTAGAATCCCCTTGTGTGCCCAATTCCCTATAGGTGCCTTCTGACCCGGCTACACAGCAGATGCATTCACATCCTCTGGCATGTCGATGGGTCAATTGCTAATGACCTCTCCTGTTCAGATGGTGAATCTGGGCGTCCTGGCCACTGTTACAGGTGGCTCATGGACACGGACAAGCCGCACCTCGCCTAATGACCATAATACATGTGACAGACACAACTATATAGCCAGACAGGGGGCTGTGCTCTCTCCAACCATGACCGGCAAGACTACGCGGGAGGGGAAGGACACAATGCACACCACATACCCAGTGTCACATGTGACTATCGCAAATGCTAATCAAACACATGAACACACTACGACATACCTGGGGCACTGTAGGACATGTCGCGAACCTAACGAGCCCTCTGAAGCAGACACACAGGCTACTGCCTCCACAAGACATAGGACATGCAACACATAGTTCTCAATGTCAGTGTACTAACCCGGCAGAGACCCAAAGGTGACGCACACACTGCCAGACACACCTGTAATGGGTGACGCCACTGCCAGACACACCGACGTCCCACCCACCATACTGAACAAGGGAATGGTCACAGTAGGCTGCCTGCTGGGCGCTGGAATACACCACATAACACACGCACTCAGGTCACTCCGCAGCATGTGCAGGTATGACGCGGTCATTGCCCATGCTGGTGTCTACGTCTGGTGGCATACCACCCTGGGGTACATTACAGGACACATAGAGGGCCACTCAGATTGTGTAGCCCAGGCCGGCATGTCCCTGACTCTGGGCAGTATCCCACCCTCATCAAGTATGATGCCACTACACTGGCTCAATGTGGTCACCCTTGATAATGTCCTGGTTACCAGTGTCAGTCTGAGGGGATCCGGATTCCATTTACCTGGGATGACATGCTTGGCACGCCACGCCCCTTCGCATGGTATGGCTGGAAGCTGTCGCCCCTGGTCTACAAGGGTTTGGCAAAGGCACCTGCCACCCCCACAGTGCTCACCGCAGGCACGGCTGGAATGATAAACCTACCACCCCACACTACAAGCCTGGAGAACACACAGGATAATGCAGCTCACTGCCAGTGGTCTACAGCCAAGCTGCACACCCTCAAATGCCCTCCTCAGTATGGAGGACATCGATGTCAGTGCAGTGACTGAAACATTGGTCAGGGCTGCTGAGAGCACCCAAGCACTGTAGGGTCATACCCTATATCACGCGTTCAGCACCATAACCCGGACATAACACAGAAGGAGGTGGAGTCCCCATTTCTATGACGGATACACACACCTCCATGTTGGCAGAGATGCACGTAGCAGCGGGGAATATCCAGGTGCAATTAACCATGGTTAGGACTGCCCTACAGTTTGTTGCATGCTACAGACCACCCTCCCAAACCAAGGATACCTGCACAGCCGTCCTGAGGACACTGGTGAGTGTGCATGCTCTCACAACACCGTCGTATTGGGTGACATCAACCACCCATACATAGACCGAGAACATTACCCAAGGCACAACACCCTACGCCACAGGTCCCAGGTGTTCATACACCTGACTGCTGTGGAACACCCATGCACCATACCCACTAGGGGGGGACGTATACCAGTTCTGATCATCACACATGGGAAGGATATGCTCCACACAGGATGTACATCCCTCAATGGTGATGTCAGACCGTATAGTGGATCCACTGGTAATCCGCATCCTGCACCCAACACCGGTTGGGAGACCTAAGTGACGACCTCTCCAGAGCGATCCACACACGTCATTCGAGCGGTGTGGTACCTATTAGGCCTGCATGCCTGTGGTAAACACAGGCCACACTGCTGAAACCCTTACAAATGCCTTCTCTGAGCACCCCCAGGGATGTCTGCACCAAGCGATCATGATAACATCAGGACCTTGTCCACCGAAGGCAGGCACATGGTCTGGTGGACCCCTGCCATTGACAAACTGTACAACAACAGTTGGAGCTAATACATGACAGAGCAATATCAGTACCAGGGAAGGCATCACTCATTAATACCGGCGTTAACATACGGTCACACATACAATCATCCAAGGCCGCTTGTGGGAGTGGTATTGCAGAGGGCACATGAGACAACCATAGGGCCTTCCTTAGCTGTGGTAGGGACATGGGTGGGAGTGCACAGTCATGCCCAGAATTACTCCAGAATGGTACAATGGTCACTGAACCCACAGACATTGTCAACAAACCAGCGGGCATGTTCCATGCATACATCCACCCCCAAGAGGGGACGTATCCATCCCACCAGAGTCTAGCCTCACAAACATCTCGTATGCCCAGGAGTGATCTGATATCTGTTAAGCGGTGAACACAGCACCAATGGGCCCAGATGGTGTCCCTGGCTGTGTGCTACCCAACCTCATTGAGGCCCTCGCCCCACACATAAGGCCGCTGTGTCATCTTAGCCTTACTACGGGCTAGGTCCCCGCTGGATGCCATACGGCAGCTGTGGTCCCACTACGCCAGGGTAGTGCTCTTATGGACTGTAGACATTCCTGCCCTATCAGCTTGACAAGCCTTGTCTGCAAAGCTGCGGGGAGGTCCATACTGGGGCCTATGAATACAGACAGTGGTGTACAGCCAATACCGGAACATAACCACATCGACTTAGTCAAGGGCAGATCCTGCCTCCCAAACCTGCTCGACCTGTCTGGAGGGGTCACTAAGGCCATTGATGGGGGTACGTCAGTTTGCACAGACTACCATGACCTGGCGGAAGCGTTCAAACCACACTCCACGTGGGACTCATGGAAAGGCTCGCCAGTGTACATGTGGGGACATATGTCACACAATGGTTTGCCAACTGGATGGAGGTCACACCACACAGGGTTTGTGTTCCTGGTGCCATGTCAGACTCCAAGCTGGTCTCGAGTGGAGGCCCACAGGGCTCAGTCCTGGGCCCCCTCCTGTTCGGCATTCAACCTTCCAATGTGCATGCAAACATAGGGGGATTGTGGCAGACAAGGTATGCAGATGACTGGGCCCC